>NC_133325.1:521692751-521810251 GCF_042186555.1 Aquarana catesbeiana
TTTTTTACGACTACCATATAAGTCACTTCTCAATTTTTGTGCTCTTTGCAGCCCTTTCTCCACTGCTTGTGGTATGTACGGACACCCGGGGCACTCAGCGGCATGGTCTCCAATCAATATTCCGACTGCTCTGTGCCCCTTCTATGAGGACCACCTAAGACTCATGCATCCCAGCTCCAGTATTTTCCAGTCTCTTTTTTTTTTCCCCTCGTGGACTGGGAGGTACCATTGTCCTCCCTCTGTCTATCTCTGAGGGCTCTCTCTGTGTCTTGCTTCGGGCACCGGATTTTCCAAAATGGCCGCCGGTCAATGAACGCTCCTGCGTCATTGACATCGCCGCCATTTTGCAGCCTGGACGCGTGCGCATGCGCGGTCCTCTCGTTTGGTCCGCAGTGTGATGGCGAGTCAGACGCCATCAGGCTGGAGAGGGGTATACCCCACCACCCTCTGTCATTCCTCTCCGACGCCAGGCAGACAACGCTGCGGTCCCTCTGGTGGACCGCTTCGGTGTTCTTTTCTGCCAATTGTGTCTCCTTCAAGTAAGTCTCCAACTCCGCTCCAGTCATGGATTTTTTATCAGCTTCCTGCTTACTATCATTATCTTCCTACTGGTGAAAAAATATATTTTTTCTTTTTTTGTTTTTTTAAATTTATAGGTCCCCAGCTATGGGAAATATAGCGCCTTCTTATGCTGTTTGACCCGCAGGTTCCATGTGGGGTCGTTTTCACATCTTGCAAAGTTGCGCTTGCTTCCCGCTGTGTTTAAGGAACCCTTTACTAAGAGGCTATTTGCTTTTAACCATTGTCTGGATGTGACTTTGAAACCTTATTGATTCTACTCACCTGAAGAGGTATTTGCAACCAATATTCTTATCTTTCACTAACCCAGGGTGGTTTACTACAAGTATTTTTTATAATACCCACTCCCTGATGCTTACCTTTTGACACCAATGTATTTGATTCCTTCTCTTCTCACAGAGAGTTTCATCTACTCTACATACCGAGATCCTTTTTGCCCCTCTCTGCATGCCTTACCAGGGAGTTAGGGCTGGAGGGCATAACCCATGTGTGCACAATTTCGAGTTTCAAATACATATCTACAGTTACTTCCAGTTTTTACGACACTGGTAAGGTGGAGTGTTTGTGGTGTTTTTTTTTTTTTTTTTTTTTTTTTTCAATATCATTACTATTATTATTGTTTTCAAATTTATTATTATTCTTTGTTGTAATTCCGCTGACACATTATGTAGCGATATTTATACCTTGCAATGATCCATACTCAAAAATGTATTGTATTGATGTATACCCGTATACCAATTGAATTTAATATGGTTGTTATATATATCTATGGACATGAGTATTTATAGCTTATCCCTTATTCTATAGTTGATCAGATGCCACATTATATCTCCTGAAGAGGCTTAAGAAAGCGAAACATGTCGAGAAAGTGGTATTAAGCTCTGTATCATATTTTTACTAAAATTGTTCTGTAAACATTCATCAGTGTTTTGTCTCATGTCTGTCTTTTTTAAAAGATTTATTAAATAAAATATATTTTTTTATAAATTCTCACTTTGTTTATCGAGCACCGTAAAAGTCCCTTGGCCTCTCTGTGGCCTCAAGTCCCCCTTTTTTTCAAATTACCTATTGGGATTTGGTGTTCTTGTTTGACTCCTCCCCTCTATCCCTATGATACACTCTATGGCCTGTCTATGGCCATCTTTATCTAACATTCTGCTAAAAGAAGGGGACACAGCCCCAAAGCTTGTCCTGAAATTTGAATGTTAAAGTGGATGTAAAGGCAAAGCCCCAAAAATATATTGTCTGATCAGTTAATGTATATATTTTCATAATCTTTGTTTTGAAAGCATTTAATCTCCATTTGGATACCTTTTTTAATGTTTTCATTAGGTCACATGATTGCTGTTCCTCATTGTTCCGCTTTTCCGAACGGCCAGGGGGCATGACTGTTTTGTAAGTGCTTGTATCTCTTCCGGAAGTTACGTATGTCGACAAGGCTAAGCGTTTCCAAGGAAATGGAATGCAAGCCAAAAGCCCAGTATACGTGACTTCCCCAGCCGACTTGCGCAGTTAAACAGCCTGCAACCCGGAAGCAGGCAGCAACGTACCAGTACACTGCTTTGCCTGCACAAGCCACCGTACGCAGTACATTGCAAGCGGGCGGTCCTTAAAGTGTTACTAAACCCACAACAGTAAAATCAGTCTGTATATGCAGTAAATCATGCCTGTTATACTCACTGTGGAACCTAAGGGGTTAATCCTCTGCATTGTGTAAAAAGGCTGTTTAATCCTTTCTTCTCTGATCCTCAAAAAAAAAAAGAAAAATTAAAAAGAAAAATAGCGGGGAACCTACAATATGTGGGTACCAACAATATACCCTCAGGTCACTTACCCACTCACTATATTAGATTAGAATGGGGCTCTATGGCCCATGTAAAGCATATACAAAAAAAGGCAGAAAAAGACAACTGCCAACAGGGACATAATGATGAGCTGCAGGGGTGTATTTGACCAAACACAAAATGAAATGAAAAAATACAAAAGCCTTTATTAATCACAAGAAGGGCAATAAAATTAAAAAACAACAAAACCATCCTCCATCACCTTAAAAAGACAATTTTGTCTAAAAACCAAAGGTGCGTTAAGACGCTACACTCACATCCATACAGTCCAAATACCTAACACATGAAAGAAAATTTAAGGTATTCAATGTAGAGGACATATATTAATTCCACCTGTAGATGTCCTAAGAGTGATACTGAATAGCTACCAGCTGGAGAGAGACAAACAATCGATCAAAGAGAGATCTGGGGCGTGAATTCACAGCCAACCATAGAACTCAAAAATGTTTGCCAATGCAGTACACTCCATATGTAAGACAGCCATGGTTTAACAAATATAGGGTTACATGTGGGTGAAGCAAACCTTGGAGGCATGTGTCACTGACATTTATTATTTTTTGTTAACCTAAAAAAAAAAATTGGATCCTGTCCCTTTAAAGCATGTTATACAGCACAGTGCTTGTGCTGTGTAATTTGGCACCCTGTATCACCTGAAATACCTGGCTGATCCTGCCAATTTCTACCCTCCCCCTGTAAATTGACCATGGTATATCATGGCTGCTGAGCCCTGACACCGTGGTCAGTTTACGTGCCTCTGTCATCCGCAGCCCTGCTCTCTGCTCTCTCTGTGTCTCCTGTGTCCTCCTCCCCCCTCCCCTCCCTGCCTGTCAGCACGTACCAGGGCCGCCCCCTCCCCCCTTCCTGCTGCTTGGAATAACATTTACATTACCATACTATTCTCTCTGTCTCCTAATCCTGTGTCACCCTGTGTGTGTGTGATTTATAAAAAAAAGCTGATTATACCTCATTTCAGATTGGCGCTTGGCAGTCACGTGACTGGTAGGCTCTCTCCTTCTCCCCACCCCACTCCTCCTCCCCGCCCGCTCCAGCTGTTAGACTGGAAAAGGAGAGAGCCTGCCAGTCACATGATCGCCAAGCGCTGCTTTGAAATGAGGTATAATTGTTTTTTTTTCTATAAATCACACACACAGGGGGACACAGGATTAGGAGACAGAGAGGATAGCATGGTAATGTCCGAGTGGCTTAACAACCACTTTAAGCAATTTCAAAAATCATATGTAATTAAAGTGTTGAACCAAAAAAAAAAAAAAATTGGATTCTGTTCCCTTAAATCATGTTATAGTGAACAGTGCTTGAGCTGTGTAATTTGACCCCCTGTAACACCTGAAATACCTGGCTGATCCTGTCTGGCTATGCCCTCCCCTCTGTAAACTGAGCACAGTGTATCATGGCTGCTGAGCCCTGACACCGTGGTCAGTTAACGCGCCTCCGTCACCTGCAGCTCTCCTGTCCTCCTTTCCCCCTCCCTCCCTCCCTGCCTGCTGGCTCCTGTGTCAGGGCCCGCCCCATCCCGCTGCTGAAATAACATTTCATATCATATATATAATCCTCCTCGTGCCCTAATGATAGTTGCTTCTGTGTGCGTTTTAAAAAAAATGCAGTATATACCTAATTTCAGAGTGTGGATAGGCGCTCACTTGTTTGGCCTGCTCTCTCCTTCTCCTCCTAACTGACGTCAGTGGGGGAATCTTGGCCCTGCCAGCTGCATCTGTCAGACAGGGAGGGGAGAGAGCCAGCCGGTCACGTGAGCGCCGATAGGCGCTCTGAAATTAGGTATATACTGCATTTTTTAAATAAAACACACACAGCGGCACCTATCGTTAGGAGACAAGGAGGATTATATAAAGTTCTTACAGTGGGTTAACAACCACTTTAATACCAATATGACTTATAATAGTATTACCAATGTGAGACATACAAATTAGAATGCCAGAATTCATAAATTCATAACAGAATATGCTGTGCAAAAAAACTTTTCAAAAATACGTGTTGTATATCAAAACAATAATCGTGCTCTTCTTCAAATATATCAAGTGCTCCACCACATGCAAATAATCTGAATGCATTCACCAGAGCCCCCAGGTCACTAGGACTAATCACGCCTTTTGTCAATTTAAAGATGTAATAGATTTAACCTCTTCCACAGTCATTAGCAATATTTCTTTGATTACTGTCAGAAACCATGAAATCAGGCCGAGACAGAAGTACAGTTAAATCACACTTGTTTAATAATAAAAGTAAAAAGAACAAACGTAGTCAAAACATAGCCAAAGTTCAGTAACCGGAACGGATAGTCAGCCAAGCCAGAAGTCAGGGATCAATGTAGTAGAACAGCAAGCAGGATCTGGAGCCAGAAGGGATGTCATCAAAGCAGGTCTTGAACAGGATCGCAGGAGAGTGTCTCAGTTTCTATGATGTTGACTAAGGCGAAGGCAGAGCTCCTATGGACTGGACGGCTTAAGTAGGCAGGACTGACGAGCAGGATATCATCAACAGCTGAGTAACTGTGGAGAGATAGGAGCTGGCAATTAGCTGACAGCTGAGCAGCCAGCTCAGAGAAGGAAGGGATTACGTAATCCCCTTAGGCAAATGGTACCAATTATCATAAAATAATTAGATAACAAGATGATCGTGCAACACGGTTTAATAAAAAAAACTGTTTAAAAATAAAGCAACAATTGTTCTGCTTACATTAAGAAGTGCCCTGGCTGGCACCAGCACGATAAGCCTGCACAATGACCCTGGCAGTGTGGATCTGGTTCCCAAAACCGTTCTTCCCTGCCGTTTGCTGTAGCACCCTGATGCGCGTGCGTTTCACCGTTATCCGGATATGACGTCAATGGTTATCCAAGGCAACAGACTCAGAGCATGTATATGTCAACAATTTTATAATTGTTTCCACATTTTTGGGACTCTTTGACACCTAAACACGTATTTTTGAAAAGTTTTTATGCACAGCATCTTCTGTTATAAATTTATGAATTCTATATTCTAATTTGTATATCTCACATTGGTAATACCATAGTTGCCAACATTGTAAAATAATTTATAGGGACACTTTGTGGTCTGTAGGTGGAGTCTTATTATAATTAGGGGGCGGGGTATTCATTGTAAGGCGTGGTGTAGAAGGAAAAGAAAAATGCGGTGGAAAATGGGCATGGTTTAAACTTAATAGTGGGCTTACAGGGGCATGGCTCAATGGGGTGTGGTCCGAGCCTGAGATGAACGAGGGATAGAGGGAGAAAGAAAGAAAGAGATAGGGAGAGAAGGAAAGAAAGAAAGGGGGATGGGTGGACAGCAGGCCCAGATCCTACACCACAATAGAAATATGTGTATGCCAGAAAGTTTAACAATCAGCAGATAAAGATACTCCAAACACCTGGTGTTAGCGCTTCAATCATCCCGCCACCATGGTTATTATGGTGTCAGGATGATTGAAGCGCATTATTTCTATTATTACACCGTAATATAAAATTAAATAGTTCAACTCACCATAATGTAGAATCAGTGGGAGCCCTGAACTTGTTACTTGTCACGACGCCTGCCCCCGGATGCCATCAGGTGTCCCCAGCGGGGTCTCTCCTTACATCAGGCTTTCCCAGAAGATTCCCTCTTTACATTAGGCATCCGCGGCGGAGTCCCTCCTTACATCAGGCGTCCCCAGCGGAGTTCCTCTTTACATCAGGTGTCCCCAGCGGAGTCCTTCCTTACATCAGGAGTCCCTTCATACATCAGGTGTCCCCAGCAGATTCCCTCCTTACATCAGGTGTCCCCAGCGGATTCCCTCCTTACATCAGGTGTCCCCAGCGGATTCCCTCCTTACATCAGGTGTCCCCAGCGGATTCCCTCCTTACATCAGGTGTCCCCAGCGAAGTGCCTTCTTACATCAGGTGTCCCCAGCTGAGTGCCTCCTTACATCAGGTGTCCCCAGCGGAGTGCCTCCTCACATCAAGTGTCCCCAACGGAGTCCCTCCTTACATCAGGTGTCCCCAGCGGAGTGCCTCCTTACATTAGGTGTCCCCAGGCAGCGGAGTCCCTCCTTACATCAGATGTCCCCAGCGGAGTGCCTCCTTACATTAGGTGTCCCCAGGCAGCGGAGTGCCTCCTTACATCAGGTGTCCCCAGTGCAGTAGAGTCCCTTGGCTCTGCCTCTCACAGACAGGTGTTGTGCCAACATCAATTTCCCCCAGAAAACCTGCTTCCCCTGGCTATCGGCTGAGATCGGAACTCTGCCCATCCAGCCTACTGCACTCCAGCTCCGCCTAATCTCCGCCCCTCCAGCCCTCTGCACTGCAGCTCCTCCCACTCTCCTCGGTTTTCATGGGGAAAACTGTCTCAGTACAACACCATGAAAACAGTGGGCACGAACGGGGGCGGTAGATGGCTGAACAACATTGCAAAGGAGAGTGGAGGGAGGGAGGAGCTGCAGTGCAGAGGGCTGGAGGGGCGGAGTTCGGATCTGAGCTGAGAGCTAGGGGGAAACAGGAAAGAGATCACAAGGCAGTGACGGCGGCCGAATTTTTGGAGCCAGAAGTAGCTCCGGTGCCAAAAACAGTCCTGATTTCCCAGGACAAAGGCAAAATCTCGGGATTTTAATCGGGAAGGCCTCCGATCGGGACAAGGGTCCCAAAATCGGGATTGTCCCGGGAAAATCTGGACTGTTGGCAAGTATGTAATACTACTATAAGTCATATTGGTATTAAAGGGGAACTTCAGTCATTTTTTCATCTTTCCATCTATTAAATCTTCTGCCCTTGTTGTTTTAACTTTGGATAGCAAAACATTCTTTTTTTGCCAGTAAATACCTTAAACAGCCCACTTCCTGTTTCTTCTCTGGTCATTAGCCTAGGCTTATAACATCATGTGCATCTCTCTCTCACTCTGGTGAGAGTTTGCCAGGAAGGGAGGGGAATGAGTCATAAGAGGGCCAATAAAAGCTGCAGAGCTGGAGATGTGTCTTTGTCTGTATAAATCCAGGAAGTGAACAGGCAGCAGCTTCAGCTGCCCACAGTTAAAATCGCTGCAGCCAGACTTAGTGGAGGGAGATTTCTGCAGCATATTTGGCAAGTACAGAATTACAGTATATATAAAATAATATGCAAAGTGGTTGGAGGGAAGCTTCGGAATGGCAAAGATGTTTTTATTACAAATTTTGTAAGCAGACTGCACTTCCTCTTTAAGTATATATGATTTTTGAAATTTTTTAATTAGTAAATATTTAAAAGAATTTTTGGGGGCGTGTAGTAAGGAAAACTTAGTTTTTTTTTGCTAAGAACAGTGCCTGACTTTACCATTTATAAACGTCAGTGACACATGCCTCCAAGGTTTGCTTCACCACATGTAACCCTATATTTGTTAATAGGGGTCATGCAACCTCATAGGACAGTCAAAGGAGAATTATGCCGCGTACACACGACCAAACTTTCTGGGAAACTAGGTCCGACGTTCTTCCCCCCGGACTTCGGGCGGACTACCGCCGGACTTTTTGAACGGACGGACTTACCTACACACGACCGGACTTTCCGGCAGACTAGGTCCGCCGGTCTTCCCGATGGACTTTCGCCAGAGTTACGGCGGACTTTCAGAATGAACGGACTTGCCCACACACGGCAAAGTCCGTTCATTTTGAATGTGAATCGGGTACGACGGGACTAGAAAAGGAAGTCAATCTTTCAGAATGAACGGACTTGCCCACACACGGCAAAGTCCGTTCATTTTGAATGTGAATCGGGTACGACGGGACTAGAAAAGGAAGTCAATCTCGACGATTTTATTGGCGAGATTGACACCTTGCGAGCCCCTTCACGGGGCATACCAGGCCCTTAGGTCTGGTATGGTTTTTAAGGGGAAACCCCTACGCCAAAAAAAGGCGTGGGGTCCCCCCCAAAATCCATACCAGACCCCGATCCGAGCACGCAGCCCGGCCGGTCAGGAAAGGGGGTGGGGACGAGCGAGCACCACCCCTCCTGAACCGTACCAGGCTGCATGCCCTCAACATGGGGGGGTGCTTTGGGGAAGGGGGGGTGCCCTGCGCCCCCCCCACCCCAAAGCACCATGTCCCCATGTTGATGAGGACAAGGGTCTCTTCCCGACAACCCTGGCCGTTGGTTGTCGGGGTCTGCGGGCGGGGGGCTTATTGGAATCCCCCTTTAATAAGAGGGCCCCCAGATCCCGGCCCCCCACCCTATGTGAATGAGTATGGGGTACATGGTACCCCTACCCATTCACCTAGGGAAAAAGTGTCAATAAAAAAAAAAACACACTGCACAGGTTTTTAAAGTAATTTATTAGACAGCTTCGGAGGTCTTCTTCCAGCTTTGGGGGTCTTCTTCTGGCTTCGGGGGTCTTCTTCCGGCTTCGGGGGTCTCCGCGCTTCTTCTTCTCCGCGCTCTCCGGGTCTTCTGCTGGGCTCCTCCGCTATCTTCTGCTCTTTTGCCGCTCTTTTGCTAGCAGGGGCCCAGACTTCTGCCTTCTTCTCTTCTGCCGATGTTGACACGACGCTCTCTCCGGCTGGTATGCTCTCTGAGCGCTACCGATGTGACTTATATAGGCGGTGACCCCGCCCCCTTATGCCGTCACAGTCCCTGGGCATGCTGGGACTGTGAGGTCATAAGGGGGCATGGTCACCGGGTGATGTTGACCACGCCCCCTAAAACGTCACAGTCCCAGCATGCCCAGGGACTGTGACGGCATAAGGGGGCGGGGTCACCGCCTATATAAGTCACATCGGTAGCGCTCAGAGAGCATACCAGCCGGAGAGAGCGTCGTGTCAACATCGGCAGAAGAGAAGAAGGCAGAAGTCTGGGCCCCTGCTAGCAAAAGAGCGGCAAAAGAGCAGAAGATAGCGGAGGAGCTCGGCAGAAGACCCGGAGAGCGCAGAGAAGAACCAGAGAGACCCCCGACGCCGGAAGAAGATTTCCGAAGCCGGCAGAAGACCCCTGAAGCTGGAAGAAGACTCCTGGAGCTGTCTAATAAATTACTTTAAAAACCTGTGCAGTGTGTTTTTTTATGGACACTTTTTCCCTAGGTGAATGGGTAGGGGTACCATGATCAGGGGGCCTCCTTATTAAAGGGGGATTCCAATAAGCCCCCCGGTTGTCGGGAAGAGGCCCTTGTCCTCATCAACATGGGGACAAGGTGCTTTGGGGTGGGGGGGGCATGCGGCCCCCCATGTTGAGGGCATGCGGCCTGGTACGGTTCAGGAGGGGGGGCGCTCGTCCCCACCCCCTTTCCTGACCGGCCGGGCTGCGTGCTCGGATCGGGGTCTGGTATGGATTTTGGGGGGGACCCCACGCTGTTTTTCGGCGTAGGGGATTCCCCTTAAAATTCATACCAGACCTAAGGGCCTGGTATGCCCCGCGCTCGCTGCAATAGGAAAATGTGTTTTTCCTATTGCAGCGAGCGCGAGATGCAATACCCTGCCCCTGCGTCGTATCTGGTCGGACCAGCATACAGACGAACGGGCTTTCCGTCAGGAGTCCGGCGGAGTTACGACGTAAAGATTTGAAGCGGGCTTTAAATCTAAAGTACGTCGGATTTCCGACCGAAACGGTCCGTCGGAAGTCCGATGCAGGCCACACACAGTCGGATTGTCTGCCGGATTCGGTCCGTCAGCGTCCGTCAGGACCAGTCCGGTCGAAAAGTCCGACCGTGTGTACGTCCCATTAGCCCCCGTTCACACCGGTGCGACTTGTCATGCGATTTGAAAGTTCCAAATCCCATGACAAGTTGCACCCACTGCCCTGCGACTTTGAAATCGTGCTAATTCAAGTGAAGTAGCATGATTTCAAAGTCGCATTCAATGTGAACTGGGGCTGAAAACTCCTCCTACAAGCTTTAACCACTGCTCAGCCAGACACTGATAAAAGCCACGAGGCTGGTATATAGTCCCTCCCTCGCCTTGGCAAACAGTGCCCGGAATGATCGGAGGAGGAGAGGGCACAACAGCCAGCCACAGCAGGGCCAGGGTGTAAGCCAGGCAGTCACCTATGCCGGTGACCCACCCACAGCAGGGCCATGGTGCCAGCCAACCACCCACGGTGACCCACCCACAGCAGGGCAAGCCAGCCACCCACGGTAACCCACCCACACCAGGGAGCCAGCCAGTTGCAGCAGGGTGCCAGCTAGCCACCCACAGATGATGCGGGAGCCAGCCAGCCACAGAGGGTCTGGGAGCCAGCCACAGCTACAATACCCATAGGTAAGGTAAGAGGAGCGCTACACAGTGCCAAGGGTAAGAGTCATGGCACAAGGAGGGGGTCCCGTGAGGGCCAGAGTGACTCTAATGGGACCTGGGGGGGACTCTTTCTAACAGATTCTATAATAGACACTGAAAGCGCCTCTGTTAGAGAGACACCCCTCCAGGACCCATTAGATTCATTTGTAATCTCTAATGGGTCTCTAGGGGGTTCTCTCTCTAACAGAGAATCTCTAATGGACACTGATAGAGAGAGAGCCCCCTCCAGGTCTCGTTAGACTCTGTTGTAGACTTTAATGGGGCCTGAAGGGGACACTTTCTAACAGACTGTCTAATGGGACACTGTTAGAGAGAGACCCCCCCCCTTCCTGGTCACATTTAAAAAAAAAGTCAGAAGTTGTACTTTGTGCAAAATGTAGGGGTGGGGTCAGGGGCGGGTTATGGATGGGGCCTGACAGGGAGCCCTTGCTTTATTTGGCCGATGACAGATCACGCCTCTGCGGGGCTCTGCGATCGGCGCATCCTGGCAGGACATCATATGACGCCCAGTCAGGATAACTTAACCACTGCGTGGCAATTATTTTGCTATAAGCTGGGCGGGAAGTGGTTAACACAAGTATATTGTACAACATACACATATCAAGAATACTTTAACGCAATATGTGTATAGGGTTGGTTCACACCACAAAAAAGTCCTCCAGATCCGTTCTGGAAGTGTTTCTGCATGCATGTTTTTAAAGTGTTTCTAGTGCTTTTATTTATTTATTTTTTACTGTACTGGGGTCTGGTGCATTTTTGGTGCGGTCCCAATGCACTTTTGGGCCCTTTCACACCTAACGCAGTGGGATGTATTTTGGACTGCATAGACAGGCTATCCTATGGGCATTGTTTACACATAGTTTATACAATGCAGTGCAGAAATGTACAGCATGCTGCATTTTTCCATACCACAAACATGCACAAACGCATGCAAACACACTGCCACGCCTCACAGTGCACATAGAAGCCCAAAAAAAGAAAGAAGTGACCTCACAGGATAAATGCAGATAGAAAAATGAACGCCAACTGCATGTAAAACACATGTCAATTGCATGTAGAATGCACATCAAAAATGCATGCATTGGTGCAGATAAAAAACACAGTTACTTGTGGTTTCTGGTGTGAATGGGCCCTTAGGCTTGATTCACACTTATGCAGGTTGCAGGTGCATTTTGCGTTTTTCAATACACGTTTTTAAACCATTGAAGTCTATGGAACCAAAAAACAGAAAAAAGTCCCCGGCCCGTTCCATAAAATGCACAAATGTGAACTACATCCATAGGAAACCATGTTAAATTGACTCTAGTGTGTCTCTGCAAAACTGAAAACGTGCTAAAAAATGCATAGGTGTGAACCAGGCCTTACTGCTTTCCTGTACAGCAAAAATGCAGAATGTTCTTTTTTCTCTGGAACACTTTGGAACTGACCGCACTAGTGTGAAC
Source organism: Aquarana catesbeiana (assembly GCF_042186555.1). NCBI lineage: Eukaryota > Metazoa > Chordata > Amphibia > Anura > Ranidae > Aquarana > Aquarana catesbeiana. The sequence goes on from NC_133325.1 coordinate 521,704,874, forward strand.
TCTGCTGTTGGAAACCCTATAACCTACTTTCCATTTGTTTTTGATGAAGAATAATAAAAACCCACACTGGACTGCATGTAGTGCCAGACATTGCATGTGATTCGCACCGCATTGCTATGCACATCACATGCGATGTCTGTGTGCGATGCGCTTTCAGCCATACAAACTGTATGGCTGAAATCGCATCAAAATGGTGCAGGACACTTTTTTTGGTCCGCACTGGAATCGGATCGCATGGGTGTTCATACCTATGTGATCCGATTCCTGCACCATTTCACAGTTTACACTGTGATCTGTGAAACTGATCTGGGGGTGTCATTAACTTTACATTGACACCCGTAACGGTTCGCAGATCAGATTCTGGAAACCGCCCTGGATTTGCAGGGTTCTCGCATCGCACCAGTGTGACCCGGGCCTTATGGGAACTTTTGGTGAGAGTTCTTCCTCCTCCTATTGTGTAATGCTGAATTGGTGGAGACAGATGTAGTTGTGGAAAAAGCAAAGCCTTTAGTACTACTTCAACATACAAAGGAAAAAAAAAAAAAATCAGAGAGAGATATCCTGTGTGAATAACAAAAGCACTGTGCCAGGAACGTCGTCAACATTTTAGAGTCAGTAACCACAACAGTCTAATCTCACATCTGCAATCACAACACTGGCCGTCTCTTCGGAAAATCTCAGCGCCGCCTCGTGCCGCTCTCGCGATGATTAAACAAATGGACGCATCAGTCCCGCACTACATTTCCCGTCGGACCTAGCGCGGCTTTAACGCATGCGCGCCGTGTTGTTTCTGTCCGCCTCTACCCCGGGCGCTCCAATAAAGGTTCCATCCTATGCGCAGTGCGCTTTGCTTGTTTTGGTATCGCTGTGTGACAGGACTGTGTTCGGGGGTTGTAGGAAAAGTGCTGAGCGGGAATGGCAGGGGACCGCCGGAATGTATCTTCTGGGGGATCTGGCTCCTTCCAACGTGAGCTAGGCCGCTGCTTCACTTATTACAACAAACACCTAGCGAGACTTCACCAGAACCTTAGGGACACCAAGAAATTCTTCCGGGACATCAAACATACTTACAGTGGCCCTGAGTCTGACATTAGAGCTGGAGACCTCGGTAAGTAGGCTGTGTGCAGTGCATTGTATGGAGTATTCCTTGTGTGGGGTGATGGGGGGAGTCCTGTCCCCAGGCTGCTCCAATGGACAGAGGTGTGTCGTTACTCCATAGACCAACTGTGACAACTGGTGATGGGACCGTTCATTTGCACTCCATGTGTTAAGTTCCACTTGCGTGTATTTCATGCATTTGTATTGGTTTGTTTGGAGTGCATTTATGGCGTTATTTGTGACTTTTTATGTGGAGGACCATTTCACATAATTGTCATCAGTTCAGTCACAAAAAAAGACCATGTACCCCAAACACATTGCAAATGCGTGAAAAAACGCACGTAAGGAACCCCATGCAGGGACTGCTGTGTAAAGTATGAAAATTGAATTTTTTTTTTTTTTTACATCAGTTTCTACATATACAGTATATACAGTATATCTTCAGTATATATCGATTTTTCTTTTTTCAAGGAAACTAGTCCTGCATGGGTAAAAGTATAAACAAGTTTTTTGCGGGGGTGTGGAGAAAAAAAATGGTTTTAAGCCGGGCAAACGTAAACAGATGACATCCTTTTCCATATTTTGCAGACATAAAAAACGAATTTCCTCCTTACCACCCCCCCAGCTATATTCTTTCAGATGCAAGCAGATGTATATGGATGTACATCCGTTGACATTCGGTAAATCTGGACCATCTGGAAAACTGACAGACTGATCCAGAAGGTTTTTTTTTTTTTTTTTTTTTTTTTTTTTTTTAAGCACCGAAGTGGTGTAAACTAGGCTCACTGAAATGCATTTTTTTTAAAATCATGTTTAAACAATCAACAACTGCACATTGTGTAAATGAGTCCTTGTGCAGCTATGGGGTGAGTTGAGAACAGTTTGGTGCTCAGTATTTAGAAGTGATATTTCATGGTGATCTTTGCTGATTTTTTAAAATTTTTGGTTACTTTTATATAGTCCCGTTGAATTCTATTGGGGCTAAAAATACTTGAGGCACGTTCACACCTGAGAGATTTTCTGCTTGTAGCTCTAAAACCTCGTACACACGATCAGATTTTCGGACGACCGTTTGTCCTTTTATTTTTATTTTTTGCAAGCTAGTCTCATGTCGAAAGTTAAGAGGTTACTCGCAATATGAAAACTCTCGTACAACAGAATACATCTTCAGAAGTGATGTAGTGTGTTGACTGGTTTTGTATGTATTCTTTCGTTTCTGAGCATGCATAGTCTTGCAATTACGATTTTTTTTTTTTTTTTTCCCCAGACGCAAAGTGTACTAAGTAAATGAAAATCGAACGTTGAGTTCCCATACGAAAAACATTCTATAGTCTGCACATCCAGCTTTTTTCTGGAAAAAAACGTAATCGGCTGTCGAAAGCACCATATTAACGATCCGAAAATCGGCAAATTGTTCGTTGGACGAAATTTTACTTCCGATTCTTGTATTTTGTGTACGGGCCTTAAGCCTCGGTTCACATTGACTGTGGGTTAGAAATCATGCGAGTTCAGCTGAACTCGCACGATTTCAAACCCGCATGTCAGTCCGACTTCGGGAGCGATTTCAGAGACCTCTATGCGGGTTACTGCACAGAAGTCTATTGAAATTGCCCCCGAATTCGCCAAAAGTAGTGCATTAACTACTTTTGGGAATCGGTGCGGCATCGCACTGATTAGGCCGGTGCTATTGACTATAGTTGCCGATTTGGCATGCCAAATCGCTCCGATGTGAACCTGGGCTAAAACGCTTAACAAGCCACAATCTTATTCATTTAAATGGCCCCTGTTCACATCTGAGCGTTCTGCCACCTGAAGCAAAACACCTGTCGCTCAAAGTACATGAGCTGCTTTTTTGGCAGGTTACAAGTTTTTTTTTTTGGCCCTGTAGACTTTTATAGAAGTCATGCGGTTTACGGGTGTTTTGTCGTGCATCCTCTTCTCAAACTGCAGCTCCTCCACCCCTAATATCCTCCCATACTGCTTTCTATTGGCTAAACAAAAACGCCAGAAGCTGTAATACACTTCAATACACTCCCAAAAAATGCTCAAACACCTGAAAGTCACCCACTAATCAGGTGTAAACGGATCCTGAAGCATGTAGGTCAAAAGAAACTCATGTACTTTTCTGAGCTACAGGCTTCAAGCTATATTTCACTAAGGTGTGGACAAACGAAAGCCATGCGATTTTGAGCGTTTTGGAGCTTTGAGCTACAGACTGCTCAGGTGTGAATAAAGGCTTGTACACGCTATAAGAATCGGGCAAACGTTTTCTTCCAAAGAATTTTCGTATAGTGTGTACCTTTTGACAGCTGATTCAGAATTTTCATAAGAAAATTCCCAAAGGGACAAACTCCATTTTTTTTTTTTTCTCTTACGGGAACAGCAGGAACGATTTTTGTAGAAGAAAAATCAGAAAAGAGACTTTGCATGATCTGAAAAAATAAACGCCAAAAAAGCCTTTGTCGTATGAAAGTATTCATAAGAATCTTCGTACGTCTTTCATCCGTTACGTTTTGCTGTGAAACATCGAGAAAAATAGAACGAACGTTCACACGATTTGTTAGTGTGTACCCCACTTTAGGACTCCGAATCCACTCTGGTGAATTTTTTATTTTTTGATTATTTTTTTAAATCTGTGTTGTACTGTTACTTTTTTGTTTAATAAAAGCATATCTAAAACAAAGAACAAAAATGTATCCTGAAGTGGGGCTGTTCAAGTATTGTTGCTTTACCAGTCCTTCCTTAGATGTGGTGGCTGCATTGGCTTTTATTTTTTTCACACTTTCTACCTTTATTCTCACCTGATAATCTTGCCATTAACTTCCTTTCCTAGGGTGACGACCAAACTGGTTAGTAGTTTTTGCCCAAGGACAGGGAGAGTGTATTAGGACTACATAACACCTCCAGCTCTTCTCCAAAACAGGGGGTGTGTTTTTTTTTTTTTTTTTATCTGCTCAAAAGAAAAAAACAAAAAAAACCCCTTCAATAGTATATTTGAGCAAATGGGGAAATAATTGTTGGCATTTTCACTTGTAACTTTATTGCTAGATACACGTTGAGCATCAAGGCATGCTTTGCTTTCTTCTGTATGTAAAAGAGGAAGTTACGATGTGATTTGGGGAATTGGTCAGTGATTGTTTAAAGTGATTTCAAAGTGTTTTTTATGAATCAGAATTACCTGCTGTGCAATGGTTTTGTAGAGAGCAGCCCCAGAACCTTCACTTCTGGTGTCCCCTGCTGGTTCCTCCTCCCATCCTGGGTGCCCCCCGTAGCAAGCTGCTTACTATGGGGGCACTCATGGGCCTGATCCTGAGCTGGGATGTGTGTGTATATTAATACACACACAGCATGGCTCATCCCTGCTCCCTCCTCACAGAATTTGACAGCAGCAGGAGCCAGTGGCTGTCTGAGCCTGTGAGACGTACCAGCATTGCTTCTCTTGGGTGTAAGGCTGGATTGGGATCTGGTTCTGGTAAGTATTTAGAGAGGGGAAGCTAACCACAGGTTTTTAACCTTCATGCAGAGAATGCATTAAGATAAAAAAAACTTTCAGACTTTACAACCTCTTTAAGCTGTATAAACATGAATATTTACCCATAAGTAATGCTATGGATAAGTGACTTGGCAAGGTTACAGATCTTATGCTGGCCACAGATAAGTCTGTTGCAGGATGCATAGCAGATTTGCTAAATTTTGTGGGGCTGGATTCAAAAAGGTATTTGCACACACCAAACAAAAGTTTACAAACAAACAAAAACTAACAAAAGAAGCAAACACAACCTAGTAAGAAAACATTACAGGTGGGGGGGGTTTGGGGCTGGGGGGAGGAGTAGTAAAAATAAAGTTAAGGGACTGAAGATTTAAACTGAACCTTTTAGTAAGCCAAATTGCATTTTATCAAATAAATGTAATTTTAACAAACGCATCAATACAATGAGAGTGCGAAGGTTGCTCTTATAGATTATGCATGTTTCAAATAAGTGCTGCACCCTCTGAGCTGTATGTGGCCCCCCCCCCCCCCCCCCACTCAAACATAACTTGTTTACATTTTATGCTTGCTCAGTGGGTGAAGCTTTCAGTATACAAGTTAAACACGGTTTTATATTTTCAGTCTTCAACCTATACAAACTCTGCAGTCTGGAAGCATTTTTAACATGAATGGAATTGCCCTTTTGTTGTACTTGTGTTCGGTTAACATATCTGGACTTCCATGGTAAGAATAATACGGTTGATCAGAAAATGAGGAAAGGCGACCTGTCAGTATGGTGAGCTATAATGAATGCCTAGCTCCTCCATCCTTCTATCCCATGATGAAGTGGCACATGACTTGATGCGGGTTTATAGGAGCTTCTCCAGGCGATATGTGTTTGTAACATAAGGGGCACTATTGGCTGTCTCATGCTGTTTATTCATTTAGCACTGTTAATGTTGCTGTAGGTAGTGTTCTTAAATGAAAGAAAAATGTACTTATTGCATAAAATAATACAACAGAACTTTTTTGTTGCTTTGATCAGATTTTCACTTTCTACATTTTTGTTTAAATTTACAAATGTTTTTTAAAATGCATTTGTTGGCCTCTCCACTATCGAAAGCTGTGTACCATCACCAATAACTATCAGATTGTGTGTGCGGTGTGTCATTGCCCCCCCCCCCCCCAAGTTTTTCTAGTATGAAAACAAGTCTAGTTGCACTACCTAAAATATTGTACAGAGTTTAGACATTATTATTATTATTATTATTATTATTAAAATATAATTTCAGAAACTCTACCTATATATTTTTACAAGCTGTAAAGGGTTTCCAGGAATGAAATTATAAAGTATATGCATTTCCAGTAACTAAAATCTCATGAGCTTTAACATGTTAATTTTAAAGTCTTTTTCAATAATATTTAAATTGTGCAGCTTTATAAAATGTGCTGAGCCTTCCATGAAGGTTCTCCAGGTATTTCCTGTTTAGGATGACAACTCTGTCCCCATTTCCTAATTGTGCTCCTAAGGCTCAACTCGCTTTTGGCTGTGCTTTCAGTGTTTTTTAATAGCATTTTTTACCGTGATTTTACCACGATTTGCATTTTTTTTTCCTACACTGTATAAAGCTAGTTTCTAAGGAGGTGGGCCGGGAATGTGGCCACAGCGTCCTTAACAACCGATGACTCGTCAGCTGTCAGGGGGCTTCCCTGCTGCTGACAGCTGAATGTAAAATAAAAAAATAAATAAAATGCTAAAAATTAAAGTGAGGGGAAAAAAAACAGGGTGCCCCCCCCCCCTCCCAGGTCCATACCAGGCCATTTGGTGTAGTATGGATTCGGAGGGAACCCCCCACGGCAACATTTAAAAAAAAAAAAGTGCCCCCCCCTCCCCAAATCCATACCAGATCCTTATCTGAGCATGCAGGTCAGAGGGAGGGGACGAGCAAGTAGAGGGAGGGTGCTTTGGAGCATGTTAATGGGGCTCCCAGATCCTGACCCCCCCCATGTGAATGAGTATGGGGTACATTATACCCCTACCCATTCGCCAAAAAAAGTAGAGAGAACAATAGACAGTTTTTGACAAGTCCTTTATTGAAAATGTCTTCTTCCCCACTTCTTCCGCCTCCGGGCTTTGCCGTCTTCAGCCGTCTTCAGCCGTCTTCAGCCATTGAGGAATGGACTAAGCTCATGAGATGAGACCAAACCTTCCCCAACCCATAACCCTCTAAAGCTTTTAGGCCTCTTTCACACGGGATGGATCCATGATGATCCGCCCCGTGAACATCCGCTTGCTCAGCGGGGATCGCTCCGCCGATCCCCACTGAGCAGGCAGTTGAGAGGTCCGTCGCTGCACACTGTGCAGTGACGGACCTGTCAGAGCGCCGCTCTCCCCTATGGGGGATCGAATGACGACGGACTGTATGAATGAAAACGGATGCAAAAGTAGGTTTTTCCTCCGTTGCACTTTTTCGGATCGGAGCGGCCGTTTACAGCACAATCGCAGCTTCCAATGGGAGATGATCTCAAATGTAAACATGAGATCATCTCTCATTGCCGGCTGTCCCTCCTCACACAGAGACCGCGTGTGAGGAGGGAGAGTGACCTCTGCTTCAAATTGTGAATTGTAAGTGGAAAAAAAACCACATACACAGTGCCAACAGTACATATCAGTCCCATCTGTTTTTTAGTGTCACCAGTGCCACATAAGAGTGCCAGCTATCATCAGTGTCGCTTGCCATCGTTGTCTTCTGTTATCACCAACAATGGCTAGAAGATTATATTCAGCTGAGGAGGCGTACAATATTCTTGCGGGCGACGAGAGCAACGGGGAGCTCTCTGCTTCGGATTCCTTCTCATTTTCAGATTCTGAGTCTGACGTGGGCTACGAGCCTGTCCTAACCAGTGGTACACTGACCGCCTCAGAGGAGGAGGATGAGAGTCCGCCCGCCAGATGAAGGCGTACTGGTGAGGAGGCAGTGCCATCCACCAGCACTGCAGTGCCATCCACCAGCACCGCAGTACCTCGGCACCTCAGTCCCAAAGGGTTAGGTCCCATGCTAGCCTTCCCTATTCCCTTCAGAACCCCTTGTGGCTGCCTTCTAATTCAGGAGAAGCTAACGTTCCCCCTTTCACTGCCCAGCCAGGAGTCCAGGTGGACACAGAAAATTTTTCCCTGATAGACTTTTTCCATTTAATTTTTACTGAGGACATGCTTGCATCAATTGTGGCCCAGTGCAACCTGTATGCACAATTTATAGCAAGTAACCCAACGTCCTATTATGCCCGTCCCTACGAGTGGAGAGCCCTAACAGTGGAGGAGTTTAAAATGTTCCCTTTTCGTCATTTCAGGACAGCCACAATAGAGAGAGATAGTCTCCTCCCCTTCCTCTGGAAACACTGCGCCAGCCCATAAATTCTCTCCTCCCCTGCCGGACCTCAGTTATTAGTGTTTCCTCCGGTGGAGAGACACTGTGCAGAGGAACCAGGCCGGGTGCAGTCAGGGAGATTGTGGCCTTTCTTTCTAAAAAACATCCCTAGGGAAGCAGGGGCTTCCAGGATGAAGAGGGGCGGTACATACCGCAGCTGAAGCCACCCCTTCCTTGCCGAGCGCGGCATCAGGTCGTGGGCCCCTATCGCGTCCACAGGGCCGCAGCATGGAGACAGTCTGCTCTCCCTGTATCTTGTACAGGCCGCAAAGTTTGGAACCAGCGGGCCGGACGACGGGTGACGTCATTTCCGGCGGGGGGGCGGACGCTTTCCCTTTGACCCGCGACTTCCGGGTCGCGGGGCTGATGGGGGGGCCGGGCTCAGGCTGGAGTGAGTCGCTACACTTGTAGACAGTGTGAGACTCTACACAGGCAACCACCTGCAGTCATGTCTGAGGCAGATGCTGCAGCTCATACGGACGCTGTCTCCAGCCTTCCAAAGGTAAGAGTTCCCTGGGGAGGGGTCCTCTCTATCTAAGGTTTGCTCTCCCTCATGTATGGTTCCTTACTTAGAGGGAGGGCAGTCCCCCTGGGTGGTGGGGGGGTGAGCGCAGTTCCCTTAAGGTGGATCTGGTACACCCCCAGGGTTGTTTCCACTTAAACTTGCTGAAGGTAATATGTGTTTTTTTTTGTATGTATTTTCAGAAATCTACAGAAAAAACAAAGTCCACTCATGTCTCTAAAAGGAAGTGTGCCTCTTGTAGAGACAGTTTAGGGGAAGCATGGACCAAGGTTTTGTGTAAAGAGTGCATAGACTCCCTGGTTAAGGAAAGGGAATCTGAACAGCAGTCTGGGTTGGCAGCTTCTGTGAAAGAGCTGTCATCCACCTTTTCATCTTTTAAAACATTTTTTGAGACGTTCAAGCTTCCCTCTAAACCCATTCAGCAGGACACAACCCCGCCTCATGCTCAGGGCTCTGCACCTGCCAGATCTACTAATATAGTTATGGCAGAGGAGATGTCAGGCCCTTCCGGGGTGGAGCTGAGGCAACCGGACAGTGGCACGTCTGACTCCCATGAGGAATCAGAAGGGGAGGACCAGGACGGGGAGTCCAGGAAAATCTCCAGGTATAAATTGTTCCTGGATGAGGTGGAAGACCTCTTAGGGGCAATATATACAACCCTCGGTATACACGAGGACAAAAAACCCCTATCTCTCCATGACCTTATGTATAAGGGCTTAGGAGATCAAAAAAGAAAAGTTTTTCCAGTACATGAAGTTCTGGTGGAAACGATTAAAAAGGAGTGGCAGGATCCTGAGAGGAAACCCTTTTTTTTTCTAGCTCCCTTAAAAGAAGGTTTCCGTTTTCGGAGGATCCAGCGTCCATTTGGAATAAAAATCCCAAATTGGACGCCGCCTTCTCTCAGGTCTCTAGACACACCGACCTGGCATTCGAGGATATGGGGGCCTTGTCGGATGTCATGGACAAAAGGATAGACTCACTTCTAAAAAAGACGTGGGACTCAACTGTGGGTAACTTAAAGCCAGAAATGGCTGTTACGGTGGTAGCCCGCAATTTAGAACACTGGCTTCTCCAGATTCAGGAGCACATTGAAGCTGGCACAGACAAGGAAACTATCCTAGCCTCGTTCCCCACAATCCTGCGAGGAATCGCATACATTGCAGATGCCTCGGCAGAGTCAGTCCGTATGTCGGCCAGATCAGCGGCGCTGGCGAATTCGGCCAGAAGAGCGCTCTGGCTGAAAACTTGGCCGGGGGACACCGCCTCTAAGGTCAAATTGTGCGGGATACCCCTGACAGGTGATCTACTCTTTGGCCCTGGGTTAGAGACGGTCTTAGACCGTACAGCGGACAAAAAGAAGTCCTTTCCGCCTAAGAGGAAAGCCCCAGCTCAGACAAGGAAGGGGTTTCGTCCGAAAAAAGGCAAGAAATCTCCCAAGCAAGGGAAGAAAACTTGGGGCCAAAGAGGCAAGGGCAGAGAAGGGCCGATTTTTCGCCCTCCTGAGAAAGCCCGTAAAGATCAATGACTCTCTAGGGACGGTGGGAGGAAGACTGGGGGCCTTCCTTCCACAGTGGGAGACCCTCTCGCCCAATCGATTCATCCTGGGGGTCATAAGAAGGGGGTATCTCTTGGAATTCTCAAGGCCACCCCCGCAAAGGTTCCTTGTTACGCAGCTTTCCAGCTGCACAGCAAAGGCCGAAGCTTTGGTGGACGCCCTGAAGGAACTGGAGATTCAGAACGTAGTTCACAGAGTACCAAAGGTGCAGGAAGGAGAGGGGTTCTATTCCCACGTATTTGTGGTGAAAAAAACCCTCAGGGAAATTCAGATTGATTCTGAATTTAAAACCCTTAAACAGGTCAATTTGCTACAAAAGATTCCGCATGGAGTCAATCTTTACGGTCAGGGCCCTGTTGCCACACAACTGTTATATGGTGTCTCTGGACCTCAGAGACGCATATTTACACGTCCCTATCGCAGAAACCTCCCAAAAGTTTCTCCGTTTAGCAATAGCCCTGCAGGGCACAATACTGCATCTACAGTTTCAAGCACTGCCCTTCGGGCTATCCTCCTCGCCCCGCATATTCACAAAGGTACTGGCAGAGGCGTTGGCCTTCCTGCGACTCCAGGGGGTATCAGTTATAGCCTATCTGGACGACCTGCTCCTTTTTGCAGTATCCCCAGAACAGTTGATCAAGGACCTCGATCTAACAAAAAGGGTACTAACAGGTTTGGGGTGGCTGCTGAACTTAGAAAAGTCCAGTCTCATTCCCTCACAGCGCATTGTGTACCTGGGGTACCTGCTGGACACTATGCTCTTGAGAGTTTTTCTTCCAAGGGAAAAAATTCTAAAACTGGACAGAGCAGTTTTCTCCCTCCAGTGCAACCATCTGGTGTCCAAGAGGTCCATAATGTCAACGTTAGGCCTTCTAACTTCTACTCTTCCAGCAGTGCAGTGGGCAGGATTACATTTTCGCCCCCTACAGTCATCTGTACTAAGAGTATGGGACCACAGTCAGAGGGATCTAGACACCTTAGTACAGGTTCCCCATCAAATAAAGAGATCTCTTTGGTGGTGGAGGAAGGAAGTGAACTTGTCACAGGGACGTCTGTGGCTCATCCCAGTCCCGCAGATCGTAACCACGGACGCAAGTGGTAAAGGCTGGGGGGCACATCTGGGATCCCTTCTAGCGCAGGGCACGTGGAAGGGCGACGAGCTGCAAAGATCTTCCAATTGGAAAGAACTGAGGGCAGTGGGCCTAGCCCTCAGATTTTTCAAAAAGGAACTCCAGGGCCACCATATACAGGTACGGTCGGACAACTCATCCACCGTGGCCTATATAAACAAGCAGGGAGGCACCAGGAGCGGAAGTCTGCTGGCCCTAGCAAAAGACATTCTAAGCTGGGCCGAGTCCCACACTCTCTCACTCTCAGCAGTTTTTTTTGAGAGGGGAGAGGAATATAATCGCAGATTTTCTCAGCCGGAGGAGTCTAAAGGAAGGAGATTGGGCCCTCAACCAGGAGGTCTTCAATCTCATATCCTAGAAATGGGGACCCCCGGAAGTGGATCTTTTCGCTTCAAAAGACAACGCGAAAACCCCCTGTTTTTTCTCCCTAAACGCAGGGTAAGGAGCACTGGGGGTGGACGCATTATCTCAGAATTGGCATTTCAGGACATGTTATGCCTTCCCTCCTCCGGTGCTATTACCGGCGGTTCTGAGGAAGTTTCAACTAGAGAGCACCTCTCTTATTCTAGTAGCTCCACATTGGCTGAAAAGGGCATGGTTTTCAATCCTTAGTCAGTTAGCAGCGGAGCCGCCCCTTTTCCTTCCACCGCGAAAGGATCTTCTGTCGCAGGGTCCAGTTCTCTGCCCACAGGTGCAGCAGTGGAAATTAGCGGCCTGGCTACTGAGGAGGGTATATTAAGATCCAAGGGGTTTTCAGAGAGCTTAATCTCTACCCTCCTCAACAGTAGGAAAAAGGAGACACGGAGGATTTACAAAAAGGTCTGGCTCCTTTTCAACAAATGGTGCACAGAAAACTCCTTCTCGGTGCAGAGTCCCGTAGCTGTGTTGGAGTTTCTGCAGTGTGGAGCGGATAAGGGTTTATCTGTAGGTACCCTTAAAAGTCAGGTTTCAGCACTCAGTGCTTATCTGGAGAAGTCTCTGGCTACCAATCCATGGGTGGTCAGATTCTTTAGGGCACTGTCAAGACAGAGACCTACCAGAGGTCCTCCCTTTCCCGGGTGGGACCTATCTCTGGTTTCACAGAGCCTTACGGGAATTCCCTTTTGAGCCATTGGACAAGTGCCTGTTAAGGGAGCTTACCCTAAAAACAGTATTTTTAGTAGCAGTGACAACTGCCAGGAGAGTCAGCGAAATTGAGGCGTTATCAATTAGACCTCCTTTTTGTGTTATTTTGCCAGACAGGATAGTCCTTAAGACTGATCCAGCTTTTTTGCCTAAAGTGGCGTCAGGCTTTCACAGAAGCCAGGAAATAGTCCTACCCTCGTTTTGTCCCAATCCTTCAGGTGAAAGGGAACTAAAATTTCATTTTTTAGATGTAAGGAGGTGTATCCTACAATACCTAGAGATGACTAAAACAATAAGGAAGTCTGATTCTCTATTTATTTTGTTTTCTGGGGCCAGAAAGGGTCTCAGAGCGTCCCGATGCACGATTTCCAGATGGCTTAGATCGGCTATTGGGCAGGCGTATTCTTTAGCAGGGAAGGAGATCCCTAGAGGCATAAAGGCACACTCCACCAGAGCAGTGGCAACTTCCCAGGCAGAGAAGGCTGGAGCAACGCCAGAGCAAATATGCAAGGCAGCGACATGGTCCAGCTTCTCCACTTTCGTTAGACATTACAGAGTGGACCTGGTGGCGGCAGGTGAGCAGGCTTTTGGGCGAAAAGTTCTGCAAGCTGTAGTCCCACCCTAATTGGTAAGTGCTCGATTATCCTCTCTATTGTGGCTGTCCTGGAAATGACGAAAAGGGAAAATTAAAGTTACGTACCGGTAACGTCTTTTCCTGTAGTCTTTCAGGACAGCCCTAGTTACCCACCCTAAGCTTGGGGGGGTCTTATTAAAGACCAGAACGCAATATGGTAATGATATTGATTGGTATGTTATTAATGTGTTCTTGTGTCTCCCCAGCTGGCCGGAGGTACTCTTGAAAAAAACTGAGGTCCGGCAGGGGAGGAGAGAATTTATGGGCTGGCGCAGTGTTTCCAGAGGAAGGGGAGGAGACTATCTCTCTATTGTGGCTGTCCTGAAAGACTACAGGAAAAGACGTTACCGGTACGTAACTTTAATTTTTTTTGGGCCTCACATTCTGTATGGGACTAAACAGAAAAAATGCGTTCATATTGGTCTACCCTCCCCATCTACCACATACCCATCTTTTCCTCAGTAATGCCCAGGACCAGATATCTCATGCTTGAGATTCCTACACTAGAACGACACTACCCAGTGCCCTCCCCGAAATCGCCCAAATTTTGACAAGCTTTATAAGGACGAACCAGAAGGGCTTTCCTCAAAGCCTCGTCAACAAGAAGTTACGAAGAGGGGAGGCGGCGAGCTTACGGAGTGAGGAAATTCTGGCTGTCAAGTGGAGGGATAGAAGGGACGTCTACATGCTTTCTTCGATCCACAATACATTTGTTGAGATCACCAGGAGGAATGGCCCAATCTAAAAGCCAACATGTATCCATGAATACAACATGTTCATGGGGGGTGTTGACTTCAACGACCAGATGCTCGAACCCTACCTTTCCACTAGAAGAACATACCAGTGGTATAAAAGTTTTCAATTTGTTTAATTTTGCCATATACAACACCTATGTAATCTATCGCAACTCCACTGAAAGACCCAAACCCTTCCTTGGCTATCAGGAGGAAATCACCACTGCCCTTATATACCCGAATGGCCCACCAGAAAACATTAGATCTGATGTGATTAGCAGACTCTCTGAACGCCACTTTCCCGATTAAAATCCCACCCAGACCAACGGCCAAAAACATCAGAAAAAATGCTGAGTGTGCTCCAAACGAGGAGTGAGAAGAGACACCACTTATCATTGTCCCCAATGTCCTTCCCAACCAGGCCTCTGCATAGTTGACTGTTTCTGCCGTTGCTATACTATACTAAATTATTAGTGAAGTATGGTAAACCTAACCCTCACTTCCTGCCATTTACCTTCACACCCCTTATGCCTCTGCTTGCTCTGTAACTGACCCTGGCTTGTTATTCGACCATGCTTCTGCCTACCGATTCTGTTTATATCTCTGCCTGATCTGTAACCGACCCTGGACTGTTTGACCATGCCTCTTGCCTGCCTCTTGGACTGATCTTGTACCCTGCCAGTGAACTAGTGGGATTCAGAACACAGGGGTCTCACATATGTGAGGGGCTCCAGAATTGTTTTTCTGGATGAAGAAAACCATTTCATTTGTTTTCTCATTCCTAGATTAGGGTCTGGAGACTCGGAGGCTTCAAAGAGATTTGGGTGGGAGAAGCCTCTACCCCTGTCCCCATTCTGTCTTGAACAATTCCCTACTTCTGCCTGCTGCCTGTAGGACCTATGCCATCATGCCTCTGCCTGTCGCATGAACTGACCACACCACATGGACCTGCCTACTACCAGGACCAATATATTGGCACTGCTGACAATCTCTGCCCGCACTGACCATGGACTGTATATGGACAGTATCCCTGCCTGCTGCCTGTACTGACTATGGACAGTATTCCTGCCTGTTGCCTGGAAAATTGCGTTCGCTTTTGCTGACTAAGTCCCTGCCTGCTGCCTGGACCAGTGCTATCCTCCTGTATACAACTGCACTACTACAACCACAGGTAATCTTTTGTTTACTCTTTGCTCAGCATGCTGTATTTTGGGGTGTAATTCTTGGTATGTGAATGCTATGTGTCCCTAGAACACCTGATGGTGTTCCTTGCATGTTGGGCCTCTGTATGTGGCCAGGCTGTGTAAAAGTCTCTCATGTGGTATCGCCATACTCAGGAGTAGCAGAATGTATTTTGGGGTGTCATTTTTGCTATGTACATGCTATGTGTTGGAAATATCTTATAAATGCACAACTTTGCGTTAAAAAAAAAAAAAAAAAAATCGTTTATTTTTTCACATTTTCCAAAAACTTCTGGAAAGAAATAAATCGTTCAAAAGACTCATTATGCCTCATAGATTATACGTTGGGGTGTTAGCTTTCCAAAATGGGGTCACTTTGTGGGCGTTTCCTTTGTCCTGGTGCTCCAGGGCCTTCAAAAGTGTAATAGGTGGTTGACAAATGTGATGTGTAATTTATGCTCCTAGAACGCCTAATGGTGCTATTTCAATATTGGGCCTCTGTGTATGTGGCCAGGCTGTGTAAAAGTCTCACACATTTGGTACCGCCATACTCAGGAGTAGCAGAATGTATTTTGGGGCGTCATTTGTGGTATACACATGCCATGTGAGAGAAATAACCATGACGATTTTTTGGAAAGAAAAAAAAAAATCTTCATTTTTTGCAAAGAATTGTGGGGAAAAAATGACAACATCAAAAATCTCACAATGCATCTTACTAAATACCTTGGAATGTCTACTTTCAAAAAAGGAGTCATTTGGGGGGTATTTGTACTTTCCTGGCTTGTTCGGGTCGCAAGAAATGATAGGCTGTAATTTTTTATGATTTGCACCAGAGCTTGTAGACTCTCTAACTTTCACACAGACCAAATAATATCCACTAATTTGGGTTATTTTTACCAAAGATATGTAGCAGTATAAATTGTGGTCAAAATTTCTAAAAAATTAATAATTTGCAAAATGTTGTCACATAAACTAAGAAAAATGTGTTTTTTTTTTTTTTTTTTTTTTCAAAATTTTCGGTCTTTTTTTTTCATTTTATAGCGCAAAAAATAAAAAACCCAGAGGTGATCAAATACCACCAAAAGAAAGCTCTATATGTATGAAAAAAAGACAAAAAATTCATTTGGGTACAGTATTACATGACAGTAATTGTCATTCAAAGTGTATGAGTGCTGAAAGCTGAAAATTGGTCTGGGCAGGTGGGGGGTTTAAGTGCCCAGTTGTGAAGTGGTTAAAGCTGCATTCCACCAAAGAGTGAAACCTCTGCTTATCTGCCCTCCACCCTTTTTGTGCCTTTTTGTGGCGGGGGGGTTACCTTGGAAAGGGTACCTTTTTGACAGGTACCCTTCCCCACTTCTGTGGCGCCGTCCCTCGACAGTTCGGTCTCCTTCCTCCGCCGCCAGGCCTGTTGGACAGCGCAGCATGCTTTGCGCATGCGCAGTAGGGAACTGGCTGTGAAGCTGAAAGGCTTCACTGTCTGTTTCCCCTACCAGGAATGGCGGCGGCAGCACCTGGGAGCAGATCTGAAGATCGGCTGGCGCGCCAACATCACACCCTGGACGGGTAATTGTCCATTTGTTAAAGCAGAGTTCAGATACTGTAGCTGCTGACTTTAAATATAAGGACACTTGCCTGTCCTGGGAGCCCCCAATGTCAGCACCTGAAGCCGACCCGTCCCTCAGCTCCGGGTGCAGGTGCTGGCATCATTACTAAGGGCAACAGGAAGTGAAGCTTCACAGCCTGTTTCCTACTGCACATGCGTGAGTCACGCTGCACTTTCTGAATGGTCCCTGCTATCTTCTGGGACTTGTGTGTCTCCGGACATTACGTAGTTCGCCACACAGATTACAGCAATCTTTCCCTGGAAGTGGGAGCAGATACCTGGATTTGACAGTATCTGCTCCACCCTAAAAGGTGCCAAATGTGGCACTGGAGAGGGTGGAATCCGATTAGCGCAAGTTCCATTCAAGGGTGGAACTCCACTTTAACTCAGCAGCTACAGTATTTGTTGCTGCCAAATATTTTTTTTTCTATTTTTTTTTTTTTTTTCTCCAGGCTGAACACCGCTTTAAAATCAAGGAACATCTTTAACCGCTTCCCGCCCGCCGTAAGCCAAATGACATCCTGGGCTTTGAGCGGGGATAGCTAAATGATGCCTGTAGCTACAGGCATCATTCAGATATCGTCTTTTAGAGCCAGCGAATCTGTGCACCATAAGAATGATCATAGGAGCTGTTCTGCCGCTAGATCGTTCTTCGGGAGGCGAGAGGACACCCCCCCTCCTGCCGCCCTCCAGTGCTTCTGTCGACTCCCTGCTACCATCAGTGAGTCGGACACAGGACTTGTAGGCCCCAGATGTTCAGAGTAGAGTCTCTATGATCGTTTAGAGGCCGGACGTGATGTTATGACGTCACGCACGGCCTCTATATTCAAAAAACGGCGCCGCTTCGGCTGGGAAGTGTGTGTGTGTGTGTGTGTGTGTGTGTGTGTGTGTGTATGTATATATGTATTTGTGTGTGTATGTATATGTATATGTATATGTGTATATATATATATATATATATATATATATATATATATATATATATATATATATATATATATATATATATATATATATATATATATATATATATATATATATATATATATATGTGTATGTATGTAATTTTTTTTTTTTTTTTTTTGATTTCAGGCTTCCCAGCCTAGAGGTGAGGTCTTATTGACCCCATATCTCTCTGTAAAGAGCACCGGTCATGCCATATTCCTATTACAAGGGATGTTTACATTCCTTGTAATAGAATTAAAAGTGTTAAAAAAATTTTTGGGGGGAAAAAAGTGTCAAGCTAAAATACAGTAAAATTAATAATAGAGAAAAAAAATTTTAAGCCCCCCTGTCCCTGTGAGCTTGCACGCAGAAGCGAATGCATACGCAAGTCCCGCCCACATATGAAAACTGTGTTCAAACCACACATGTGAGGTATTGAGGCGAACGTTCGAGTGAGAGCAATAATTTTGGTCCTAGACCTCCTCTGTAACTCAAAACATGTAACCAGTAAAATTTTTTAAAGCGTCGCCTATGGGGATTTTTAAGTACTGTAGCGAAGTTTGGCGCCATTCCACGAGCGTGTGCAATTTTGAAGCGTGACATGTTGAGTATCTATTTATTCGGCGTAACTTCAATTATTCTGGCCACTGAAATGAATTAACACTACAGTGCTAAATGCTCCTAGCTTTAATGCGCGTTTGGACGCATTTACACAAGTTTAGAAGTTTTTAATCATTTTTTTTTCTACCAAAACTGCTGCTCCTGGATGAACTGGGAAAAGGTTTTTTTCCTGCCACAAAAGCCAACATGTGCATGTAGGGGCTTTTAAAATCAGGAAAAAATGTTGCACACCTCTGGAAGCAGCTGAAAAAACATCCAGTGTGCATAAGTAAACCTACTCCCTTGCTGATTTTATTTCTGATGCTTAGTACCTTCACTATGGTAAACTCTGCGGTTGAAATTTTGTCTTTGCTAAGACCGTTTTGGCAGTCATTTTGCCTTCCAAAATTGGGGTTTCTTCTTGAAAGCAACCCTCGGTTACGATTAAAATATGAAATTTGGTGGCGTCAAAAGGAGGGGAATAGTATTTGGCCATATCCTAAATGGAGGGGGATGCGTGTGTGCGTGTATTGTAACTTTCAGTTTTGTGTGGCATTTTTAACCACTTGAGGACTGAGCCTCTTTTTGAGATTTGTTTAGAAGTTAAAAACTTTTTTTTTTTTTATTTATTTTTTTTTGCTAGAACATTACTTAGAAACCCCAAACATTTATCCTCCTTTTTTTTTTTTTTTTCCCTCACACCCTAAAGAATAAAATGGCGGTTGTTGTAATACTTTGTCACACCGTATTCGCGCAGCAGTCTTACAAGCAAACTTTTTTGGGAATTTTTACACTTCACTTTTTTTTTTTTTTTGAATTAAAAAAAAAGACAACAGTAAAGTTAGCCCTATTTTTTTGATATTGTGAAAGATAATGTTACGCTGAGTAAATTTGATACCCAACATGTCACGCTTCAAAATTGCACCTGCTTGTGGAATGGCGACAAACTTTTACCCTTAATCTCTAAAGGCGACGTTTAAAAAATTTCTACAGGTTGCATGTTTTGAGTTAGAGGAGGTCTAGGGCTAAAATTATTGCTCTCGCTCTACCGATCGTGGTGATACCTCACGTGTGGTTTGAACACCGTTTTCATATGCGGGCGCTACTCCAAGTATGCGTTCGCTTCTGCACGCGAGCTCGGCGTGACGGGGCACGTTTAAATTTTTTTTTTTTTTTTTTTTTACGCTGTTCTTTAAAAAAATAAATAAAATTGTGTCACTTTTATTCCTATTACAAGGAATGTAAACATCCCTTATAATAGAAAAAAAGCATGACAGGACCTCTTAAATATGAGATCTGGCACAGTTTAAAAAAAAAAGAAATCTGGGGTCAAAGACCTCAGATCTCATATTTACACTAAAATGCAATAATAAAAAAAAAATAAAAAATGGCCCTTTAAGAGCTATGGGCGGAAGTGACATTTTGACGTCGCTTCCGCCCTGCAATGATATGGAGACGGGTGGGGGCCATCTTCCCCTTGTCTCCATACCCAGGAAGAGACCACATCTGATCGCCTCCGCTGATGCCGCTGGCTCCGGTAAGCGGCAGAGGGTGACGGGAGGGGGGTGATCCGCCGCAGAGACCACTCTTATCAGAAAGCGGACCGCCCGCCGAAGAGGAGGATACCGAGGTTATGGCAGCTAGCTGCTGCCATAATGATATTCCCCTTCAAAGTTAGGATGTATATCGGCGTGCGGCGGTCCGTGAGTGGTCAATGCACTTTAATGTATCTTTTTTTTTTTTTTTTTTTTTTCTACTTGAAAATCCACTACTTTTTATGCCTGATATGTACTATCATATAGTAGACTTAAGCTGGGTATACACGTTCACGTTTTGTGTTGTGGTTGGTGTTTTTATATTTTTTATTTTCTTTATAACCAGCGTGTTGAATGAAGAAAACTTAGTTCCCTGTGTCAACACAAGAATGTGATGCAGGGATCTCACCTGCTGTGCTATTGTAATGAGATAAAGCTGCAAACACCTTGCCATTAGAATACACTTATCAGTGCTTGCAGCCGTTGGCAGTGGTACCAGAAGTCTGTCTGTTCCTGCTCAACCAGCTGACTTTCAATACTTGTGTGCCAGGCTTAAAAGAAGTACAGCCAAAGCTTGTTTGGCTATACTATACTACTCCTTTGGATCACAGGAGTGCAGTCCGTTCTGCACTTCCATGACCTGCTTACACATGACAGCGGGCTTTAGCCTGCTGACGTCAGAGCTGGCCCAGGCTGGGGAAAGATCGTGACCATATGGTTGGAATCTGCCAAGATGCCTGGACCAGTACCTGGCTCAGTCTCTCAGTGAGCTACTCCTGCCCCTTCACAGCCCAGCGCTCCAGTGAGAGCAGGGGGGATAATGGGGGCGGGTGTCAGAGCAGAGAGCCGGTGATTGACGGTCACCAGCTCTCTACTCACGGAGCACACAGAACTGAGCAATCGGCTGTGTTTGTGTGCTCAGCTCTCCGTCTTAGAGCCGATGGGGGACAGATGCTACATCCACCGAGAGAAGTATGATTCCCAGGAAAAAAAAAATACTACTCTTAAGTTAGGTCTGAATGCTTATCTTGTAGTTTGTGTATATTGTGACTATGGAATCACGTTTAACATTATTCTGGGTTCTTGTGCAGGTTTAGTTGAGGTGCAAGAGATACTTTTTTTTTTTTTTTTGCACCTAAGTAGCTGCTGCAGTGTTGTGCACCCGTTTTTGCATTGTTTGGGGCAGCCCATTTATTTCAGTGGGCTTTCCTAACTGTGTGTGTATGTATGTATGTATGTCTATCTTAGTTACCATGTGTTTTGGTCAGCGATGTTGCGTGCATGTTTGCAAGGTACTTTTGTTCCATTAAGAATTGGTGGCACCACCGCACGTCTGCAAAAGGAATGTGTGTTTTGTGCATTGTGGGACCATGAGCTATTTTGCGCATGTTCCTGTGTTGCACATATGTGAACCTGGCCTTGGAATGGGTAGAAGGGGTTTGTTTTAGTTATTCAGCTTTGCCATATGGCATTGAGTAGACCAGTGCATGTATCCTTGGGGCATTTGGAACACAAATGCCATGTTTTAATGCAGCAGAAAATTTACATCATGCGCTTAGTGTCATCCTGCTGTATTACATGCTGTTTGTGCACAATCGGTAACTATGGGATTTGTTTTCTGTGTTCTGCAAAAAACCTGGTTGAGCCTGCTGCTCTGTCTCCGGGGATTTTGCAGAGTAGTGTTGGCAGCTAGTGCACATGCTCACTTTATGGTGTGTTTACCCTCAGCATTTCCTCCCTATCTGATCAACCCATGTGACTATATAGTCACACATGTGGGCGTATATACTCTGGTAAATGACTGCCCACTAACTAAGCACAATGTGGGTGGGATATTACATTTTGATTGGTGGAGGCTTTACCTTCCTGTTCTAACACACAGGCTGGAGGGGCGTGACACAGCCTGTGACTGGCAGAAATCTGCCTACACCATTGTTATTGGCAAAAAATAAAGATTTGATTTCAAATATACATTTGTATGATAATGTAAAACAGTTTTATTGATCTTTACTTTTTACTTTGTCCAAAAAGGGAAAAGGGTGTGGGTGTGTGTCTATAGTTATAGAAAAACACAAACGTCCAAGCTGCAGCACCTTTAAGATTTATTAAGAGTTACAAACTCATACAAATTATGATTTACATTTGTTTCTGTAAATATTGTTTATTTTTTTTACAGATATCTATATGAAGTAACCAGAAACTCTGCCATATTTGTCTGAATATTAGCTGCTATGTTTAATTGCATTGTATCTTAATTGAAGTGATTCAGGTGTTTGGTAATTTCCAGTCCAGGAGAAATGTGCTATATAAAGAGTATATGTGAGTTTGACTTTCATGCCTGTTATACCTGAAAAAGGATCCTAACAGATCTAAAAAGGTAGTTATGAGTTTAACTCTTAATAAATCTACAAGGTGCTGCAGATTGGTCCTTTTTGTTTTTCTATACATTGGAGGGTGGGTGATATCCGTTATCTGCTTTGCACCTGAACAATCTGTGTGTGTGTGTGTGTGTGTGTGTGTGTGTGTGTGTGTGTGTCAAGATGCTGATTAGACAGCATGATTATTGCACAGGTGTGCCTTAGGCTGGCCACAGAAAAAGGCCACTCTAAAATGTGCAGTTTTATCACACAGCACAATGCCCCAGATGTCGCAAGTTTTGAGTGAGTGTGCAATTGGCATGCTGACTGCAAGAATGTTCACCAGAGCTGTTGCCCTTGAATTGAATGCTCATTTCTCTACCATAAGCCATCTCCAAAAGCGTTTCAGAGAATTTGGCAGTACATCCAACCGACCTCACAACTGCAGACCACGTGTAGCCAGGACCTCCACATCCAGCATCTTCACCTCCAAGATCGTCCGAGACCAGCCACCCGGACAGCTGCTGCAACAATCTGTTTGCATAACCAAAGAATTTCTGCACAAACTGTCAAACCATCTCGGGTAAAGCTGCCCATTCCTCTTGGCAAAAAGCCTCCCAGTTCCTGTAAATTCTTGGGCTGTCTTGCATGAACTGCACATTTTGAAATCTTCCCAGAGTGGCTCAATGATATTGAGGTCAGGAGACTGAGATGGCCCCTCCAGAACCTTCACTTTATTCTGTTGTAGCCAATGACAGGTCAACTTGACCTTGTGTTTTGGATCATTGTCAAGTTGGAATGTCCAAGTACGTCCCATGCGCAGCTTCCCGTCTGAATGCAAATGTTCTTCCAGTATTTTTTCAGAACATACTGCATTCATCTTGCCATCAACTTTGACCAAATTTCCTGTGCCTTTTGTAGCTCACACATCACCAAAACATCAGCGATCCACCTCCGTGTTTCACATTAGGAATGGTGTACCTTTTCATCATAGGCCTTGTGGAATCTTCTCCAAATGACGTTTATGGTTGTGGCCAAAAAGCTCAATATTGGTCCCATCACTCCAAATTTCTGTGCCAGAAGGTTTGAGGCTTGTCTCTGTGCTGTTTGGCGTATTGTAATTGGGATACTTTGTGGCATTTGCGTAGTAATGGCTTTCATCTGGCGACTCAACCATGCAACCCATCTTTCTTCAAGCGCCTCCTTATTGTGTATCTTGAAACAGCCACACCACATGTTTTCAGAGTTCTCTATCTCTACCTCTATCCTCTATCCTTTAGACACAGGCACAATTTTAGTTTTTTTTCAGGTATTTACCAAAACCTATTCAAGCTAAAGGGCCTGTAGCTGATTCTAAGACCCCTTTCACACCGAGGTGCTTTTCAGGCATTTTAGTGCTAAAAGTAGTGCCTGTAAAGTGCCTCTCATGCCATCCCAATGTGAAAGCCTGAGTACTTTCACGCTGGGATGGTGCATTTGTGGGACGGGAAAAGTCCTGCAAGCAGCATCTTTGAGGCCTACACTGCCCCTGCCCATTGAAATGAATGGGCAGTGCTTCCGAAGTGCCGCAACACGGGTGCTTTTTAATCCTTTCTTCGGCTGCTAGCGGTGTTTAAAAGCACCGCTAAGGCTAGCGGCGCTTTACCGCCAATGGATACCTGCCCCAGTGTGAAAGTACCCTAAGATTATTTGCATTTGTACTCTTTTGCTGTGAGCCTACATCATGCGTTCCAAGTTGCTGTCCATGCAAGTGAAACAGGCCAATGGAAGGCTTCAAAAACGAAACCAATCCATCAGATAGCGGCAACATTGGGAGTGGCCAAATACAGTTTGGTACATTCTGGAAAGGAAAGAAGAATGCGCCGGTGAGCTCGGCAACATAAAAGGGCCTGGATGTCCATGGAAGACAACAGTGGTGGATGATCGCAGGATCCTCCTCTATGGTAAAGAGAAACCCATTCACAGCATCCATGTTAACCACTTAAGGACTAGCCTCGTTTTGAGATTTTGGTGTGTACAAGTTTAAAACTGTTTTTTTGCTAGAAAATTACTTAGAACCCCCCCAAAAAAAAAATATATATATATAATATCTCTCTATCTCTCTATCTCTCTATCTCTCTATCTCTCTATCTCTCTATCTCTCTATCTCTCTATCATCTCTCTATCTCGCGGTCATTGCAATACTTTTTTTTTTTTTTTTTTTTTTCACACTATTTGCGCAGCAGTCTTACAAGCGCACTTTTTTTTGGTAAAAATTCAGCCCAATGTGTGGTTTTTTTTTTTTTTTTTTTATATATATATTGTGAAAGATATTGTTACGGCAAGTAAATTGATACCCAACATGTCGCTTCAAAATTGTGCCCGCTTGTGGATTGAAGTCAAACTTTTACCCTTTTTTTTTTTTTTTTTTTTTTTTTAACAGAATAGAGTTTTATTGAACAATAAGACAGTACAAATTGAGAAGGAGTTATACAAAGGAATATCACTAAATACAGATACAGGATTTGCAATAACATGTTTATGTTTCTTCGTATGTGTAATCAGTTGTTAATACAACATCCTATTGGGTAACCAAGGGATCTATGAGGTTTACACATTCTAAAACAGGTGGGGTAACTGCAAAATCATACACTTGAAAACCAAGGCACAGAGGGGTCGGGAAGTTCCCTCCTGAGTGATAGTATTACGTCCTCGGGTCTCCAGCAGAGAGAAGGGGGAGGTGGAAGGGGAAATGTGGAGAACTGGGCAGGAGCAGGAGGGGATGTGGGGGGGGGGGGGGGGGGGAGGGGAAAAACACCATCCATAACAACACTTTTTCATAATAAGTACGTCTGTTACCCCTCCTCCCTCCTCCCTGATCCCCCCCTTCTTCTTTCAGCCTCCTCACTCCAACCTTCTTGAATCTTAGCAAAGATAGGTGTCCTACATCTGTAGGTCACAACCCATTATACTATCTGGATCACAAGTGTTCGTTCTCCTAAAAGGGGCCATGGACCCCTGACAGCGTTCATCCACATGTATTTACCCAATTTGACCATATTTTGTCGTATTTCTGTGGGCAATTTCTACTTTCGTAGGTAAGCCTGTACAGGGGCAATACACCATTGATCGATTTTTTCCCAGGCTGCTATAGTTGGGGGTTCCTTTTGTTTCCACCTAAGGAGTATTTCTCGCCTAGCGTAGAATAGGGAGTATGTAAGGCAGAGTTTAACATAGCAATCTCCCTCTATGTCCTCCAAGTGACTCAGTAGCATAGTAAGGGGGTTGAGCGGGATTTTGGTTCCACGTATGTTACCTAATATATCCGCCACTGAGGTCCAGTAAGGGCGCAACTTAATGCATGACCACACTGTGTGAAAAAAGGAACCCACCTCTACACCACATCTGTTACAGTTGGGCCTGAGTCCTGGGTATATGTTAGCCAGTCTTTGTGGCGTGTAGTATGCCCTGTGGAGGAATTTTAGTTGAACAAACCTATCTCTAGCTGCTATCATAGTGGGATAAAAGTCGTCAGGCACTCTTCCCATTCCTCCTCCCCCATAGAGGGGATATCAGCTTGCCACTTTACCATTGACCTAGTTGTTTTAACATCGTGTGCCACTGTGAGGTGCATGTAAAGAGTTGAGAGAGGTTTGTCCAGCATTCCCGAAATTAGGACACGTTCTATCGGGTCTGGTTCGAGGATGACCTGGGAGGGAAACTGTGCTCTAAGAGCGTGGTGTAGCTGCCTATATCTAAAGAAAAAGGTTTGCGGCAACGCATGGCTCAGCCTCAACTCCCGGAACGGAATTATACCCTCCCTGCGAATAACATGTTTTAATTTGACAATCCCTTTTTTGGCCCAACTTGCCGGGTCTGGGATAGTCAGGAGGTGGGGGAGCATGGGATTAGCCCATAGTGGGGTGTGCGGGGAAATGGAGGACTCCCCCATGAGGGCGGCTCTGGATGATCTCCAGACCTGAATGGTGGCCCTCATAGGGCCTGTAACCTCGACTCCAGCCTTTACCCCCCTGTATGGTAAATTAGACAGGGCTGCATAGGAGCCCACTATGGCTGCCTCAAGGGTGACTGCTGGGTTAAGTTGGGGTTGCGCGAACCACCACCTCACCGTTACCAAGACAGCGGCCCAATAGTACATCTGGAAATTGGGCAATGCCAGGCCACCACTGGACAAGGGGAGGTAAAGTATGTTCTTTGCAACTCTCTGGGATTTTCCTGCCCAAATGAAGGAGACCACTATGCTTTCCATCCGCCGAAAAAATGACTTGGGGATTATTACGGGAGTGTGTCTAAAAAAAATATAAAAATTTCGGGAGGTATACCATTTTTAGGAGATTTCCCCTCCCCACTGGGGTCAGCGGGAGAGATTTCCATGTGGAGCATTTCTGTTGGAGTTGAGAAAGTAGCGGGAAGACATTCTTGTCGAGGTATCCTGCAGGATCCCCACCTACTCTCACTCCCAGGTATTTAAGTTCCTGTGTCCATTTTAAAGGGGTACCAGTGTCTACCAGGGGCATTGTTGGACTTAGGGGGAAGAGGACTGACTTATTCCAATTGATTCTGATTCCAGAAAAGTAACCAAATTTGTCAATTATTGCTAGGGCTGATTTTAGGGAGTCAGAGGCATCCGCCAAGTATAAAAGGGAGTCATCAGCATACAATGAGAGTTTCTCCACCAGAGGACCTACACGTATTCCCTTGACCGAGTCATCCGCCCGCAGAAGGGCCACAAGGGGCTCCAATGCCAGGGCGAACAGCGCCGGGGAGAGCGGACAACCTTGTCTCGTGCCTCTCCCCAGCGTGAACGCCCCGGAAAGTGTCCCATTGGTGCGGATTCTGGCAGTTGGGTGGGAGTAAAGCATTCCGAGCCATTTTAAAAACTTGGGTCCGAACCCAAATCTACCGAGGACCTCCCAAAGGTAGCCCCACTTGACCGAGTCGAAAGCCTTCTCGGCGTCAAGCGAGGCCACCACTCCCTGTCCATCCGAGGGGGCCCTCGCTATATGGGTGTGTAAGCGCCGGATATTTATGTCTGTCCCCCTCCCAGGCATAAATCCCGTCTGGTCCGGATGAACCAGAGCTGTAATGACCGAATTGAGTCTGTTTGCCAGAATTTTGGCGAGAATTTTTGTGTCTACATTAAGTAGAGATATGGGACGGTAAGATGAACAAAGGGTAGGGTCCTTTCCGGGCTTAGGAATGACAATTATTACTGCCTCATGCATGGAGTCTGGGAGGCGTGTTTCCTCCAGTGATTCGGCAAACAGTGTTTGGAGTTTAGGGGCAAGTTGTTCGGCATAGAGTTTATAAAACTCCACCGGGAAACCGTCCAGTCCCGGTGTCTTCCCTGTCTGCATCATTTTCACGGCCTTGTATATTTCCTCGACTTTAATGGGGCTATCCAGCTTAGCAGTATATGTTGGGGTAAGAGTTGGAATGTCAACCCCATCTAGGTATGCAGTGAGTTCCTCCCTTTCATAAGACACTCTAGAGGTATATAGAGACTGGTAAAAGGAGGTGAATTCTCGGTTAATTTCAGCTGGGGTGGACAGTAGTGAATTATCTGGTGCTCGGATTTGACCTATGGACATTCCCACTGTCTGTTCCCTGGAGAGCCATGCTAAAAGGTGACCCGTCTTTTCCCCCTGCTCGAATATTTTTTGTGTTTGGTGCAGGAGCCTCTTCTGTGTGAGAGATGTCCTCAGCAGGAGAGTGTCCCGCAGAAGGGACTGCAGCCTGGTATAGGACTGTGGATTCGGTGACCTGATATATGATGCCTCCTGTCTTGACGTCTCTGCTTCTAGGCTTGTGAGTTCCTCCCTACGTGCACGACGGACCTTGATGATTATTTTTTGGTATTGTCCCCTAGAGAATGCCTTAAAAGCATCCCATACGGATAAGGCTGAGGCTGTACCCGCATTTATCCCCCAGAACGAATCCAGTTCCTCTCTGTATTTTGGTTCCACCTCCACATCCGAGACCCAATACCTCGACAGTCTCCAAAGCCTGTCCGAGGGGGCCAGCGAAAGGTCCAACTCTAGGAGGAGTGGAGCGTGGTCCGAAATACCCCGGGGAAGGATCTCAACCTCACGAACCTTAGGAAGAACCGGACTGCCCGCGTAGACAAGGTCAATGCGGGAGAAGGTTCTATGGGAAGCAGAGTGGCACGTAAAAACTCTGTCCTGAGGAAATTTCCATCGCCACAGGTCAACAAGGCCATATGTGTCAGCCCAGTCCGCAAGCCCCCTCCGGGTCGTACCAGCAGGAGACAACCTGTCCAGGTTTGCATCCGGGACAAGGTTAAAGTCTCCCAGGAGGACCACATTATCAGTGGAGAATTCAGCTATCTTCGATGTGATTTGGTTTAAAACCTGGAGGGAGGCCGGAGGGGGGAGGTAAAGGCCCACTATCACCCAGGGAACATGATGGATCAGCGCATGAATTACCACAAATCTACCATTAGGGTCCAGAGCCAGGTCGAGGAGCCTGAAAGGGAGCGATTTAAGGATTAAAATGCTTACCCCTCTGGAAAAGGTGGAGTAGGTCGAGTGGTAGTGGTAGCCCACCCACGGCTTCTTAAGGGACAACGTCTTCTTACCAATCAGATGTGTCTCCTGGAACACACAGATGTGAGGGCGGTAGGACTTAACAAATTGAAATACCAAAGACCTTTTTATAGGTGAGTTGAGTCCTCTGGTGTTCCAGGAGATTATCCTAAGGGAAGACATCTAAATGACTAGTGGGTAAGCTAGGAGGACCACTTTGCAAAAAGCATTCCCCGACCCGGCTCTCAGACCCATCCAGGTTCACACAGGAGACTGAATTCCATAGTTCCATGCCATTAGTAAATAAAATCCGTACTGTCTTATACCATAAAAAGAAAAAAATGAGAAACAAACATAAACAATAGAGGCAACACAGGGTCTGCAATGGCAGACCAAGATAACCGGTAACCCCCCCCCCCCCCACCCATCTCCTAATACAGCAGGAGGGCATCTCTCCCCAGGTAGAAACAAGAGCTATCTAGCTCAACTTGAGGGCACTGTGCAAAAGGCGCACTTCCTTTTTTACCGATATGCGTATAACAGTCCGGCAGAAAAAATAGAAACAGAAATAAAGGAGGATTAACTTGTGTAAATCACCCGGATCCCCGGGGGCTCATTCTTCAGACCCGGGGGGAGTTAAATAAAACATGCTGAGATAACAGTCAAAAGTCTCCCCCCAGATTAGTACTGCTGAATCTGGCTAAAGTTCCTGGTTTGGATTGTCAGCATAGTGATGAATTCGGGCTTCCCATCAGCCTCCAATCGTGCACAGCAGAAAGTCAAGTTCTCTAGGTTGCATGGCCTCCTATCCCTTAGGGTGGGAGTGTGATGCGGCTGAGGTTGATATTAAGGGGTGGAAGCAACCGTGAGGCTCCAGAGGCCATGACCAACGTCTCACCCCCCCCCCCCCCCCCCCCCCCTGCACCCCACCGGCACCCCACGAAGAGGAAAGGCCATATCAGAGGCACGCCCACCTAGAGAGGTCAGAGGGAAGCCGCTGCCACCGACTCCCCCCCTCCCTGAAAAAACGAGGGCGAACTATCATGCTTGCCCGGAGGATCAGTTCAAGGGCCAGTCCTGGTAGAGAAGTAATCTCAAACCATAGTCTCACCTTCCTCCGTAGGAATACAGGAGGACGGGGGGAAGGGCGTGCATCTGCCATACCCCCGCCAAAGCTGTGTTGTTGAGATTCCTGCAGCGCATTAACTTCCTCTTACTTGAGGCTTATTGACCAGGTTCAGGTTTGGGAGCTTGAAGTGTAGACCAGCAGTACAACATAAAACAGAAGTTGCAACGTACCGTATGACGGTTCAGTTAGGTAGCGATTCAACCCACGCCGCAGCATCTCTTGGAGAGGTGAAAAAATGGACACGTTCCCCGTCTTGGATGCGTAGATTCGCAGGGAAAAGCATGCTATATTTTATACCTTTCTGGCGTAGCATACCTCGCACATGGTCAAATGCTTTTCTTTGGCGCTGCGTCTCCACCGTATAGTCGGGGAATATAAGCAATTTCCCGTTTGCAAATTTCAGCTCGCCCTGTATTCGGGCTGCCCGCAGCACGGTGTCCCGGTCCCGGTAGTGTAGCAGCTTGAATATAAACGTGCGAGGTGGACTGCCTGGGGGTCCTCTGGTAGCTGGGATGCGGTGGGCTCTTTCAATAGAAAAGTGTGGGGAAAACTTAGCCCGGGGAAGCAAGGATGGAAGTAGGCCCTCCATGAAGCCCACCGGATCTTCTCCCTCTGCCCCCTCCGGGAGGCTGAGTACTCTCAGGTTATTGCGCCTGTTGCGGTTCTCGGCGTCTTCCGCTCTGTTCTCCAGGTGTTTTACCTTCAGTTGTAACGCTCGGATGTCTGCATGTTGTTCCCTCAGGGTGTCCTCAGTGTCCGATACTCTTCTTTCCACTTCCGTCATCCGCTCCCGAAACTTATCCATATCTCTGCGGATAAGCGCCGTCTCGGTCTGAACATGCTCTATCTTTGTGGTCAGAGCAGCCTGACAAGTGGAGATTGCCGTCATGAGGGCCTCAAATGCCGCCGAGCCCGCTTCTATGACCCCCGCAGGCGGCGGGTCTGTCTGAGTTTCCATGTGCGAGGCCTCGTGGGGAGTAGGCCGCGACGTGTGTCGGGCGCTTACAGGGGTGGCAGCGTTCGATTTTGTCCCTGCTTTTCTGCCTGCGGGCATCGCCCGAGCCTCCTCCCAAACAGCCGCCTAAAGGGACGTGCAGGACGAGCCTTTTACACCAGGAGTCGCTCAGGATGTTACTGCCGGAGAGGAGAGCGGAGTTAACAAGCGACCGCTCTCTGCGCCATCTTGGACACGCCCCGCCAAACTTTTACCCTTAATCTCCATAGGTGACGTTTAAAAAAATCCTACAAGTTGCATGTTTTGAGTTAGAGTAGGTCTAGGGCTAGAATTATTGCACTCGCTCTAACGATTGCGACAGTACCTCACATGTGTGGTTTGACCACCGTTTTCATATGCGGGCGCTACTCACGTATGCGTATCCGTATTGCTTCTGCGTGCGTGCTTGACGGGACGCTTTAAAAAAAAAAAATTTTTTTTTACTTGATTTTATTTTTTTTCACGGTTTAAGAAAAAAAAAAAAATTGGGTAACTTTTATTCCTATTACAAGGAATGTAAACATCCCTTGTAATAGAAAAAAAGCATGACAGGTCCTCTTAAATATGAGATATGGGGTCAAAAAATCCTCAGATCTAATATTTGGACTAAAATGCAATAAAAAAAAAAAAAAAAATTGTCATTTGAAAAAATGACTTTGAAAAAAATGGCTCTTTAAGACGTATGGGCAGAAGTGACGTTATGATGTCGCTTCCGCCCTGCTATGGTATGGAGATGGGTGGGGGCCATCTTAGCCTCACTCGTCTCCATACCCGGCCATGGACAGTTCCCGATTGCCTCTGCCGATTGCTCTGGTAAGCGGTGGGGGGGCCCTCTCCCACTGCCGATAACGGTGATCTAATGGCGGAACCGACGCAGAGACAAACAATTTTCAAACACGACTGGCTCCTTAAGAGATGGATACCTCGGTTGTGGCAGCAGCTGCTGCCGTTACCGAGATATCCATCTTCAAAGTGCCGACATATGTACAGGAGCCGGTCGGCAAGTGGTTAAGGACACTCTCCAGGAGGTGGGCATATCATTTTCAGTCTACAATCAAGAGAAGACTTCACAAGAGCAAATACAGAGGTTTCACCACAAGGTGAAAACCATTCATAAGCCTGAAGAATAGAAAAGCCAGATTAGACTTTGCCAAAAAACATCTAAAAAGCCAGACCGGTTCTGGAAAAGCATTCTTTTGGCAGATGAAACTAAAATTATTCTGTACCACAATGACGGGAAGAAAAGTGTGGCGAAGGCTTGGAACAGCTCGTGATCCAAACCACGCAGCATCTGTAAAACCTGGTGGAGGCAGTGTGATGGCATGGGCATGCTGGCTTCCAGTTGCACTGGGTCATTGGTGTTGATGTGACAGAAGACATAAGCAGCCAGATGAATTCTGCAGTGCTTACAGATATACTGTCAGCTCAGATTCCGCCAAATGCAGCAAAGTTGATTGAATGTCACAGTACAGATGGACAATGATCCAAAAGCCACTGCAAAATCAACCCATGAGCTTTTGAAGGAAAAGTGGAATATTCTGCAATGGCCGAGTCAATCACCTGATCTCATCCCAATTGAGCATGCATTTCACTTGCTGAAGGCAAAACTAAAGGCAGAAACACTCACAAACTAAGAACTGAAGACAGCTGCAGTTGGAGCCTGGCAAAAGCATTAGAAAGGAGGAAACCCAGTCTTTGGTAATGTCCATGGGTTCCAGACTTCGGGGGGGGGGGGGGGGGGGGGGCGCGACCATGACGACTGTATAAATGGTTGCAGTTTCTAAAATTTGTACCTGTTTATGTTGGATTAAAGCTGAAAGTCTGCTCTTCAAATTCATTTAGATTGTTTTGTTTTAATTTTATTCTGGTGGCATACAGAGCCAAAAGTATGAAAATTGTGCCCGTGTCCAAATATATGCAAAGGCATTCGATACAGTCCCCCATAAACGCTTAATCTACAAGCTGAGGTCTGCTGTGGACCATAAGGTTTGTTCTTGGGTCAAATTGGTTAAAGGGACAATGTACTCAGACTGGTCTGGAGTGGTAAGTGGGGTGCCCAAGGGTTCTGTCTTGGGACCAATTCTATTCAATTTAATCACAAATGATATAGAGAATGGGATAAATGGCTCCAATCTCAGTTTTTGCAGACACAAAATTAAGCAGGGCAATGACTTCGCTTTAAGATATTGAAAATTTCCACAAAGACCTGAACAAAATAATGGAGTGGGCAACTACATGGCAAATGAGGTTTAGTGTGGAGAAATGTAAAGTAATGCACTTGGGGGCAAAAAACGACATAAATGCAAACTACTCACTAGGGGGAGAACCGATGGGGGAATTAAGGATGGAGAAAGATATGGGGGTCCTAGTAGATGAGATTGAGCAATAGCATGCAATGTTAAGCTGCAGCTACCACAGCAGGCAGAATATTAGCATGCGTAAAAATGGATATACTCCAGAGATTGAACAATAATCCTGCCACCTTATAAAACATTGTTTAGCCCACATCTGGAGTATTCTGTCCAGTTCTGGTTACCAGTCCTCAGAAGGGATGTGCTGGAACTGGAGAGAGTCCAAAGAAGGGCAACAAAACTAATAGGGGGACTGGAGGACCTCAATTACATGGAAAGACTGCAAACACTAAACTTTTTCTTGCTGTAGAAAAGACGCTTGAGAGGAGCTGTAATAGCGATTTTACAAATGCCTCCATGACAATCCTAGCATAGGAAAATAACTAATCAGTCTCAAGATGTGTAAGAGGACACGGGGCTTGGGATGACGTCGTATGACTTCACTGTCAGTGGTGGTGTGTCCCCGAGACACAGCTCATTACCGGGAGAACAGCCAATGGGCATGGCTGTTTTACCACCTGATCAGTCGTCATCAAGTCACGACTGATCACAAATTGTACTGCCCCATTGCACATGGCGCGTGCCTGTCGGTGGTGGTGTGTTCCCAGGATCACTGCTCGTCACCAACACTGGTAAACAGCCATTGGCTGGCGTCTTTTACCATGTGATCGGCTGTGTTCCATTAACAGCTGATCACAAATGTAAACAGACAGGTAAACTAGCTGTTACCGGCTATTTCCTCCACCGTTTCCAGTGAGGAGAAAAGAGCCAGGAGCAGTTACTGATCTATGCACTGTCAGTATCTGCACCAAGCACAACACCTGTCACATTGCCCCTACCCCACCCCAATTGCACCTTTCACCCAACAGTCACCCCATAAAGTGCACCTGTCACATTAGAGACTGTCAGCAGTGCACCCATCGACTGTGGCCAGTCACCCATCAGTGACCGTCATCACCTATCAGTGAACGTCACCTGTCACCCGTCGCACACCCCATCTGTGACCCATCACACATCCATCATCAGCATGTCCAAAAAAAGTATATAGCAGTGAGGATGCATTCCAGATCCACCATGACTGATGAGAGCAGTGGGGAGTTCTCAGCAGATTCCAATGGCAATTCTGATTCCGAATCAAATTCAGCATTTAAACCGGTTTTTGATAGCAGCAGATCGGCAAAGGATTCAAAGGCAGAATGGGTCAAATTCCCAGGCCCAGTATCGGCGCTGCCCCAGCGATGGGCCCTGGGAACAAATGCCCAGGCCCAGTACCAGTGCTGCCACATTCGCTCCCAAGTACCAGCACAGGAACTTCAAATCCCCCAACTACCAGCACTGGAGTGTCACGTCCCCATAGAGCCAGGGCTGATGCATGCCTCTCAGCTGGTCTTGCCAACCCAACATCGCTGACTTCCGACTCGGGATCAGCAGCAAGTATTCCCTCTTTCACCGCACAGCCGTCCAAAACTGACCATCTATTTTTGCCCGACGCTTTGCTGCAATTTATCGGGCACCTTACCAATCTATATGCCCACAAAAAGGAAAGAAGGAAGAGTGCGCACCGACCTAGTGCATTACCACTGATAGCATTTTATTAAAAAAGGTAAAATAGCAAATGAATACTAACAAACGAGCATGAATGACAAGCATGAACATTAGCTGCAGGTACGCAGTAACAGACATCAGAAAGAAACCGGGACCGGACATCCGGTGGATACGGCAATGGCTGACGCATTTCGTGGGAGAACCCCTTTCCTCAGAGCCTAAGCGGGTGGTGACTGCTCGCAAGTAGGAGCTCCTCCTATATATGTGTGCATGCGTGTGGCTATGCATCCCAATCGCCTCCAGCACCAGCCCACAATGGCCACTCCCACTTGCACAGGAAGCACAGCCCTCCAAGATGAAAGAACCCTCCCTGGTGTCACTGTATTGCTACAATAACACCATGGCGATAATTCCCCACACATCCAGAAAAGTATCGCCATGGTGTTGTTGTAGCGATACAGTGACACCAGGGAGGGTTCTTTCATCTTGGAGGGCTGTGCTTCCTGTGCAAGTGGGAGTGGCCATTGTGGACTGGTGCTGGAGGCGATTGGGATGCATAGCCACACGCATGCACACATATATAGGAGGAGCTCCTACTTGCGAGCAGTCACCACCTGCTTAGGATCTGAGGAAAAGGATTCTCCCCCGAAACGCGTCAGCCATTGCCTTATCCACCTGATGTCCGGTCCCGGTTTCTTTCTGATGTCTGTTACTGCGTATCTGCAGCTAATGTTCATTCTTGTCATTCATGCTCGTTTGTGAGTATTCATTTGCTATTTTACCTTTTTTAATAAATGCTATCAGTGGTAATGCAGTAGGTCGGTGCGCCCTCTCTTCCTTCTTTCCTTTTTTGTAGTCTATGAATACCCAATATTCTGAAGAGGGCTGCAAGACGGCAGATACCACTGAAGCATTTTGGCCTTATCACACATTGAGAATTCAGATACCCGAGCGCAGGAGAGAATCTTGTTTTCAATCTATATGCCCAGCAGCATATTGCCAACAAACCCCAATCGTTATATGCCCATCCGTTTAAGTGGAGAGATTTGACTTTGGAGGAGTTCAAATTGTTTATGGGCCTCACCATAAACACTGGATCTACAAAAAATGAAGGACATGCCTACTGGTCCACCAATCCATCCACCACATGCCCATTTATTCTGCGGTAATGCCCAGGCCCCAATATGAGATGATTATGCGCTCCCTTCATTTCAGCGACCATACCCAGTGCCCTCCCTGAGATTATCCAAATTATGTAAAATTTGCCCACTCATAAATTTCTTTTCCCAATGATTTGCAAAACTGTCTCCAATCAACATGGGTGGATAAGTCCCTGGTACTCTTTTCAGGTCAGCTAAGAATAAAATGTATTTCTAGCAAAAGGGCCAGATACGGAGTAAAATTTTATGAACTTTGCGAGAAAGCCATGGGATATCTGTATGCGTTTCGCATATACGTAGGAAGAGATTCCCAGCTCCAGCCCCCTGAGTGCCTGGCCTACATGGGCACAACTGGAAAAACTGTATGGGACATGGCATACCCGCTGCTGAAAAAAGGTTAACACGCATACCTGCACAACTATTGCACCAGCCTGCCCCTTTTTCAAATGCCTATACCTCGCAAAAACCCTGGCCTGCGGAACCTCCAGAAAAACAGGAAGGGCTTCCCATAATCTTTAGTCAACAAACTGCAAAGGGGTGGGGGGAGAACGGGCAACAAAGTTCTGGTCTTGAGGTGGCAGGATAACAGAAATTTGCGCATGATATCCACCATCCATGATGACAGTTGAAGTTCAAAGAAGACAAGGTCCCATTGAAAAGCCAACATGTGTCCAAGATTACAATCTCTACATGGAGGGGGTGGATTTCAACAACCAAATGATTCAGCCCTATTTGTCAATAAGGAGGTCCCGTTTCTGGTACAAGAAAGTAGCAATTTATCTCATCCATTTGGCCATTTATAACACATACATACTCTACATATCCATGGAAAAGCCCCACCCCCTTCCTAAAAATCACTGATAAATTTGTAACGTCCCTCATCTACCAACAGACACCGGGCCCCCCCGAAAACCTTCACTCTGAGCTGAGGCAGTTGTCCGAAAAGTGGCGCTTATGAAGTCTGCTAACATTCCACCATCTGAAACAGGCCGAAGATGCCAAAGAAGATGCTACTTATGCACCTAAAGAGTATTTTGAAGAAATGCCAGTTACCATTGTCCTCAGTGTCCCTCCCAACCCGGCCTTTGCATTGGTGAATGCTTCCGACTTTATCACACTTCCCTAAAATATTAGAGCATATTTTTAACCATTTCCCCATTTTCATTATCTGTGCTGATCATTTTCCATGCTTCCTCAAATAACCATGCCACTGCCTTCCATGTGAACTGACCCTGGCTTGTTTTATCAACTATGCTTTTGCCTACTGGTTGGACTGATCTGTTGCCCTGCTACCATAGTACACAGGGGTCTCATATGTGAGGGACTCCAGAATTGTTCTGGATGGAGAAACACTTTTTTTTTTTTTTTTTTTCTCTTGGCTTCGTAATTTCCAGAGTAGGGTCTGGAGGCTTCATAGAGATTTGGGTGGGTGAAGCCTCTACCCCTGTGCACAGGTCTTACCTGATTGAGGCCCTCAGCCTGCTGCTGACTTACTGCCATCATGCCTCTGCCTGCCGCTGAACTGACCACACCTCTGCCTGCTATCTGGACTATGGAAATTAAGCTGTAGCAAGAGGCAGTATGTTTATGAAGGGCTGGAGAGCGGTACAATGAGTGTCTGCAGGTAAGTGTTACCAGGACAGATAATATGGTTGTGCTGGCGGTTTCTACCTGGACAAATGCTTTGGCTGTGCTGACAATATCCTTGTGCTGACTATAGATAATCTTGCTGCCTGGATTATTACTATTGTTGCTAAGCACATCCCTTGCCTGCTGCCTGGACCAATTCTCTCCTCTGTGGACACTAAAACCACAGGTAATAATAATTTGATTTTTAAAGGAAAAAGGAAAGTGTTGACTGCGCTAACTCCTGATCTAATTTGTGTTCTACCACTCTTATAGCAGTTAATAAAATATATATCTTTAACTATTACTGTGAAGGGTTTTTTACAAAATACCCTCCATTAACCCTATCCAGTGATAAACAGTTAATATATGTGCCTAAATTTTAAACGCCAAATAATACACCTAAAAAACTAAAATATATGTTGCACTCCATATATAAAATAAATAAATACACGTATAAACCAATCAAATATACAGTGCTAAAATAAACTGAATTCACAAAGCGAAAAAAAATGTGAAAAAATTGTAAATGTGTATCAAGTCCCAGTGAATTGCTTCAGTGAAAATCAACTAATTCCTGTGTTCATCCCTCATCTGTCTCCGTGCCACTGATTCCACCAATCTGTGACAACACCACCACTTTGTAGATTGGTCACTCACCAGAAATAAATATACATACGCCTTTGGTTCATCAATGGGATAACCACTCCACTCAGAGCATCAGTTTGCACTTTTCCCAAACCGCGTGTTAGAATAATTGATTTTATCCTGTTCTATTGGTTCTCATAAAAAATGAACAGCAATCATTGTGCAGTATGGCTTTACTGTTTATTATTAAAAAGGTATAAAAGTTGGCAAACTCACAATTTTATGTGCCCACAAGCCGGAACCAAGCTTATCCAGCGGTGTGTATGGGGTAGAAAGTATCAGCATGTGTTCCCCTGTGATCTCCTGTGTTGGCATGCGTCCCTGGCCTCGCTCTCACTCAGCAAGTAGTGATGTAATTTTCCCAGTAGCCTTTACGCGTTTCGCATGTGTCATCAGGAAGCTTCCTTTCCAAGTTAGATGTGCAATTTATGCTCCTAGACTACCTGATGGTGCTCCCTGCATGTTGTGCTTCTTTATGTGGCTAGGCTGTGAAAGTCCTACATGTGGTATCGCCATAGTAGCAGAATGTATCTTGGGGTGTCTTTTGTGGTATGCACATGCCATTTGAGAGAAATAACCTATTACAATGACAATTTTGTGTGTGTGTGTGTGGGGGGGGGAATCTTTTGCAAAATTGTGGGAAAAAATGACAACTTAAAAAAACTCACCATGCCTCTTACTAAATACCTTGGAATGTCTTCTTTCCAAAAAGGGGGCATTTGTACTTTCCTGGCTTGTTGGGGTCTCAAGAAATGAGATGGGCCACCGGTACTTCAGGTGTGATCAATTTTTTTGAATTGGACCATAGCTTGTAGAATCTAACTTTCACACAGACCAAATATCCACTAATTTGGGTTATTTTTACCAAAGATATGCAACAGTATAAATTGTGGCCAAAAATGTATGAAGAAAAATGACTAATTTGCCAAATTTTATCACAGAAACAAAGAAATGCGTATACATTTTTTTTCTTCAATCTTCGATCTTTTTTCAGTTATAGAGCAAAAAATACAAAACCGAGAGGTGATCAAATACCACCAAAAGAAATCTCTATTTTGTATGAAGTGTTGTATGACTGAGTAATTGCCATTCAAAGTGTGAGAGCAGTGGAAGCTGAAATTTAGTCTGGGCAGGAGGTGGGGTTTAAGTGAGCAAGTGGTTACGGAACACAACATACAGGGGTGCTCTCTCGCTCTTCTTTTTTTTTCTTTCTTTTGTAAATTTTTTTTTTTTTTTTTTTTTTTTCTTTTCATGTGCAACACTGAAGAAATTACACTTTTTGTAGCAAAGTAGTGAGTGTACAGCTTGTATAACCACTTGACCACTGGGGACTTAAACCAGCTCTCACACTTTGAATGACAATTACTCAGTCATGCAACACTGTACCTATATGAAATTTTTTTTTTTTAATTTTTTTTTTTTCACACAAATAGAGCTTTCTTTTGGTGGTATTTAATCACCGCTGTTTTTTTGCGCTATAAATTTAAAAAAAAATAAATAAAATTTTTCTTTAAAGTTTTGCAAATTTAGTAATTTTTCTTCATAAATTTTGGCCAAATTTTATACTGCTACATATCTTTGGTAAAAATAATCCAAATCGGTGTATATTATTTGGTCTGTGTGAAAGTTGGTCAACAAGCTATGGTGCCAATCACTGAAAATTGATCACACCTGAAGTACTGACGGCCTAGCTCATTTCTTGAGACCCTAACAAGCCAGGACAGTACAAATAGCCCCCAAATGACCAGCTTTTGGAAAGTAGACATTCAAAGGTATTTAGAAAGAGGCATGGTGAGTTTTTTTTTTTTTTCCTCACAATTCTTTGCAAAATCGAGATTAATTTTATTTTTTTTCACAAAATTCTTATATTAGCAGGTTATTTCTCACACAGCATATGCATACCACAAATTACACCTCAAAACACATTCTACTACTCCTCCTGAGTATGGTGATACCATATGTGAGACTTTCACGCACCGTGGCCACATACAGAGGCGCAACATGCAGGATGCACCATCAGGTGTTCTAGGAGCATCTAATTCCTTGACTACCTCTTGCACTTTTGAAACCCCTGGAGCACCAGGACAATAAAAATGCCCAAAAAATGACCCCATTAGGGAAAGAAAACACCCCAACGTATAATCTGAGGCATACCAAGTCTATTGAACATGTCGTGTTTTTTTTTTTTTTTTTTTTTTTTTTTTTGTCCATTTTTATACAATATTTCTAACACATAGCATGTACATGGCAAACAATACACCCCAAAACATTGTCTGGTACTCCTCATGAGTATGGCGATACCACATGTGAGACAGCCTGGCCACATACAGAGGCCCAACATGCAGGGAGCACCATCAGGCGTTCTAGGGACATAAATGTCAAATCTAATTTGACTACCTATTACACTTTGAGGCACTGTAGTGGCATGGATGGGGTGGCTGGGTTGGGTATGGATGAGTATTGCTGAGCGTGGGTGGCTGAGTATTGCTATGAATGGATGGCTGGATGAGGCAGGGATTTGTCATATCAGCGCTGTGGGCACTACACATCCAGCCCACAGCGCTGCAGCACTTGATCTCTCCCCTCTTCGCTCACACTGTACCGATCGGTACAGAGAGGGGAGAGAGGAATCGGACGTGACGCCAGTTTGTTTACAAGTGATCCCTCTGTCATTTGGAGCGATCACGTGGTAAATGGCCGCTGTCAGCGGCCATTTACCGTGATTTATGATGCACCAGGTCCTCTGGACCCGGCAGTCACAGATATTCCCGGGTTTGCGCCCGAGAACAAGGTTCTGGGAGGACGTCCATGCACGCCCTCCCAGAATAAGCCCAACACGCTGCAGCCATCTTTCAGCTATGGCCGGTCGGCAAGTGGATAACAGTGTAAATTTGCTGTCCCCTCAAAATAACTCAACACACAGCCATTAATGTCCAAACTGCTGGCAACAAAAGTGAGTACACCCCTAAATGAAAATGTTCAAACTGGGCCCATTTAGCTTTTCCTTTTTTTTTTTTTTTTTTTTTCCCCCCTCCCCGGTGCCATGTGACTCATTAGTGTTACAAGGTCTCGGGTGTGTTAAATTTGGTATCGCTCTCACTCTCTCATACTGGTGACTGGAAGTTCAACATGGCACCTCATGGCAAATAACTCTCGGAGGATCTGAAAAAAAACTGTTGCTCTACATCAGTGGTTCTCAACTCCAGTCCTCGGGACCCACCAACAGGCCAGATTTTAAGTATTACCTTGGGGAGATGCAGACTAGAATACTGCAATCATTGAGCAGCAAATTATTTCACCTGTGATGTATTTCAGCTATCTTGCAAACCTGGCCTGTTAGTGGGTCCTGAGGACAGGAGTTGAGAACCACTGCTCTACATAAAGATGGCCTAGGCTAGAAGACTACTGCCAAGACCCTGAAACTGAGCTGCAGCACGGTGGCCAAGACCATATAGCGGTTTAACAGGACAAGTTCCACTTGGAGCAGGCCTTACCATGGTTGACCAAAGAACTTGAGTGCACATGCTCAGCGTCATATCCAGAGGTTGTCTTTGGGAAATAGACCTATGAGTGCTGCCAGCATTGCTGCAGAGATTAAAATGGTGGGGGGTCAGCCTGTCAGTGCTCAAACCATACACCAGGGATATGCAATTAGTGGACCTCCAACTGTTGCAAAACTTCAAGTCCCATCATGCCTCTGCCTCTGGGTGTTATGCTTGTGGCTGTCAGTCTTGCTATGCCTCATGGGACTTGTAGTTCTGCAACAGCTGGAGGTGCGCTAATTGCATATCCCTGCCATACACCGAACACTGCATCAAATTGGTCTACATGGCTGTCATCCCAGAAGGAAGCCTCTTCTAAAGATGATACAGAAAGCCCGCAAACCGTTTGCTGTAGACAAGCAGACTAAGGACATGGATTAGGTTCAGATGGTGTCAAGTGTGTGTGACAGCAACCAGATGGGGGGGGTACAAAGACAAGTGTCTTGCCTACAGTCAAGCATGGTGGTGGAAGTGTCATGGTCTGGGGCTGCATGAGTGCTGCCGGCACTGGGGAGCTACAGTTCATTGAGGGAAACTTGAATGCCAACATGTACTGTGACATACTGAAGCAGAGCATGATCCCCTCCCTTCGGAGACTGGGCCGAAGGGCAGTATTCCATCATAACGACCCCACTGCCTTGCTAAAGAGGCTGACAGTAAAGGTAATGGACTGGCCAGGCATGCCTCCCCACCTAAACCCTATTGAGCATCTGGGGGGCATCCTCAAATGGAAGGTGGAGTGCAAGGTCTCTAACATCTACCAGCTCTGTGAAGTCATTGAGGAGTTGAAAATGACTCCAGTGGCAACATGTGAAGAAGCTCTGGTGAACTCCATGCCCAAGAGGGTTAAGACAGTGCTGGAAAATAATGGTGGCCACACAATATTGACACTTTGGGCCCAATTTGGAAAATTTCACTTAGGGGTGTACTCACTTTTGTTGCCAGCAGTTTGGACATTAAAGTGGAGGGCCACCCTAAAAAAATTACATCAAAATGTTCCGAAAAATCTGGAGAAAAATAATGAGGAAAAAAAAAATTTTAACCAGAAATGGCTGTTGCTACGCAGATCGTCCTAATCTGCCACTTCCTACACCGCGGTGATCTTTAGTCTTCTTCTCGCGTTGTCTTCTGGGGAATGGAGCACGCTGAGTTCTGGGAACGGTGTCCCACAACACAGCGCGCCCCATTCACAAAGCGCTGCGCGACTCGCGCATGCGCAGTAGGAAACGGGCAGTGAAGCCGCAAGGCTCCACTGCCTGTTTCCCTTAGTTCGAATGGCGGAGCCGAGGGCCGGGTCGGCCTCGGGCGGCCGACATTGCGGGCACCAGGGGCAGGTAAGTGTGCTTATTAAGTCAGCAGCTATAGTGTTTGTAGCTGCTGACTTTAATTTTTTTTTTTCAGCTGGCTCACTGCTTTAATGGCTGTGTGAGTTATTTTTAGGGAACATTCCATTTACACTGTTATACAAGCTGTACACTCACTACTCCTACATTTTTGAAAATTGTAATTTCTTCAGTGTTTTCACATGAAAAGATAATAAAATATTTAGAAAAATGTGTATGTATAACATACATACATACATACATACATTTTTAGTCTACTTTCATGAAATGATAAGTTTGGTTTATTAAGCTTACATCTCAGTTGATTTTGAGACTTTGTAATATTACCAACAACTTGTGAAGAAGTTAGTGAGTCGCTTGCATATCTCACCCAGGTGTGTGGAACTTCAGGTCTTGGCTTAGAATCTCTGAAGTAATTGAAAACATGAGCCTTGTATAGTACAAACAGGACAGATTTTTTTTTTTTTTTTTTTGAGTTGGGACAAATGCACTACTAGGCACTTAAAGTCAGAGGTTTGTGGTACTTACAACTGATAAGTATCGGGGTGTGTGGGGACTGGTACGCAGTAACCTGTTCCCAAAGGTGAACTTGGCTTCTAAGTTGCTGCTTATAGTGGGGAGTACCTGTGCGACGCACACACATGGTCTGTCCTGCAAACTCGGGCACATCGGTGTTTACAAGTGTAAGCACTTGTATGGGTGACTGTAAGTGGTCCTTTGGGAGCACGAAAGCACAGGAAACGTTAAGCTAAACTCCAACTTTTTTTTCCACTAGTACTGTAATCCCAATATAGATCATACTTCTGTACCATGTTGCTCTGTTTGTAGATTCTGATATGCTGAGTTTAGTTGTGCTGCTGCTGGGCAGGATAGAATAAATCACAATTAGAATTTAGTCCTGCCCAGTTATATATACCTGAAAAAGCAGCGCGGCTATCGTAGCGTAAATAGCACGCCGGCTCTGAACCGTGTCGCATGTTAGTGACGTCACGGCCCGGCGCCACACTGTTTTGCTTTTCAAGCCTTGTTCTGGACTCTTGTTCTCACGGCCGTTCTCCATCATCCCAGAAGCCGAACGAGGATATCGAGGCCGCAGTGCGGCTTGTTACTGGCCCTGACTCCGTATTATCCTCACCTCTTCCCCCTGGGATTTTACCCTTATTAAGTGGACTTTCAATCTTAAGCCACTAGTGCACAAGCTTTGTGGAATCTTTTAATACTGCACCAGGTCAGCACTTGGAGGACTTGCTGTGACCTGCAGTTCCACACCATCCGAACTGTTTGATGTGCTGTATCCTCCAAGCCTGAAGCGGATTGACTGCAACATGTAGTCCCACCTCATCAGCCCAGAGATGTGCCTGAATTCAACTATTCTTCTATGTGAGTGGATATTTTTATTAATAAATTATTTGACTAGAGGTCGACCGATATATCGGCCAATATTTGGTGTTTTTTTACTTAATCGGCATCGGCCGATTGTGCTGATAAAAAAGGCTGATATAACTTCAGCGGGACTTACAAATGACTTCTGTA
Source organism: Aquarana catesbeiana (assembly GCF_042186555.1). Classification (NCBI taxonomy): domain Eukaryota; kingdom Metazoa; phylum Chordata; class Amphibia; order Anura; family Ranidae; genus Aquarana; species Aquarana catesbeiana. The sequence goes on from NC_133325.1 coordinate 521,749,207, forward strand.
ATAGAAGTCAATACAAGTTGCCTGAAATCTTCTGTGAAGACACTTCTCTCCTCTCTGGGCAGCCTGCCAAATCTGATAAAAAGAACCTGAAGAGATACAATGTTTACACTTATGAATGAACTGAACTCCAAAGATCTCAGTTTAACCATTTAAAGACTAAATCTTTTCTGACATTTGTTGCTTATATATAATATATAGTATATTTTTAGCAGAGACCCTAGGGAATAAAATAGCGGTTGTTGCAATATTTTATGTCTCACGGTGTTTGCGCAGCGGTCTTTCAAACGCAATTTTTTTTTTTTTGAAAAAATACACTAACAAATAAAAAAATAAAAAAACTAAACAGTAAAGTTAGCCCATTTTTTTTTCGTCCAAAAGTTTTGATTACCTGTTTTTTGTGTATTTAATATTTAAGATATAGCTTCCCCCCCCCCCCCCCCCCCCCAAATCTAAATTCTACATACAAGTGAACTGATTGGAGGTTTGTTTTGTTTAATGTTGTTTAAATGTAAAACATTTTCTGTATCACTTAAGGTTTCTTTCACACTGGAGCGGGCATGCGTTGACGGTAAAACGCTGCTAGTCTTAGCGACGCTTTACCGTCAGTTTAGCGGCGCTATTCGGCTGCTAGCCGGGCGCTTATAACCCAGCTAGCAGCCGAGGAAGGGGTTAAATGCGTCCCTAAAGCAACGATTTGCAGGCGCTTCGGCAGCGGTGCGCATCCATTTCAATGGGCAGGAGTGGTGGTATACACCGCTCCAAAGATGCTGCTTGCAGGACTTTTTTTAAACATCCTGCCATCGCATTGCCTCAGTGTGAAAGCACTCAGGCTTTCACACTGAGATTGCAGGGGAGCTGTTTTGCAGGCACTTTACAGGCGCTGTTTTTAGCCCAGAAGCGCCTGAAAAACGCCCCAGTGTGAAAGGGGGTCTAAATGTTAGATTTTATGAGATGAAGGGGAAAAAAAAAAAATCGGCCTAATATATCGGCCCAAAAAAATCTGCATCGCATATCGGCCATTGGCCACCGCGATTTCTAAATATCGGCATCGGCCAGAGAAAAACCCATATCGGTCAACCTCTATTTGATACATATTCAGAAGCTCCCCTCACCTTGGTTTTTTTCCTAGCTTCGCCGGGACTTGCTTCTGGTCCTCGTGGTGGCAGCCCTGACAGACTCTATTTTTTTTTTTTTTTTTTCCCCCATATTTACCATCTGACTATTCTGGACTACATATTGCCATTTTGAGGTATCGGAGCATTGTGCCTTTTTACTTGTCAAACAGTTATATATGCTGACCAGTGTGACCAGGGAGTGTCCCTCCCTCCCAGATCTCTGCTCTGAAGTCATTAATTTACGTATGTAAGTAGAGCATCTGACAGGCGGTGAGGAGGAGTTTTATGACTTCCACCTGGTTTAACCCCTAAATGCGGCAGTACTGCACTGCAAACATGCACATTGCGCACAATTGCGGTGTGGCTCCATTCACTAGAATTGGTTGTGTCTGACAGGCAGTAGTGCTCATCAAGCACAACAGGAAGTAGAGTTCCCATCACAGCCATGAAGCAGAGTATCAGTCACCTCCCCAGCCACTACCACTTCAGCTAAAGGGGAGCAGTTGGGGGGCAGTAAAACCTTGTGGTTGTGCTGCATTTTTTACACCATTAGTGTCCTAACACTGCAATGATTCTAGTATGGTAGTTATCCCTTACATCTAAATCCCCATTCACACTTTGTGTAGAAGTAGTGCATGTCTCTGCTCACAATAATTTGAGTGTACTTCACACATGTTTGCGTGTTGTGGTTAGAGCAGCCTATTCACTTCAATGAGCTTTCCTATGTGCAATAGTAATGCCAAAGAAGCTTCTGTACCTTTTTTTTGGAGACTGACTTTGTGCAATTTTCTCACTCGCAATTTTCCATAGTTGCTTTTGTCATGCGACAGTCACAGCAAAATTGCACCATGTTTTTGCTGTGCCAGGAAGAATGAATGTGCTGTGTATTTTGCTGCACAATTTAACATCCACAATTCCAAATCCCTAGATGTGATTGCAGCCTAACATACTTTCCCCTTTTATCATATCGGATCCTCATCCAGGAATTGGGTCTGTTATGAAAATCAAGGGTAACTCCACTACAAATCTAAACTATCTATACTGGACCCTCCTCTGGGATTAGGTTCATCTTTAATTATAATAGGGAACTCCGTTCCCCTTTTAATATCAAAACAGACCCTTGTCCAGGATTGGTGTCTGATATGACTAAGGGAAATCCACTGCAAAGCTAAAGTGGCTTCCCCTTTTAAATCCATACTAGACCCTTATTCAGGAGTAGTGTTAACTATAATTATAAAGGGAAACTCCATCTCAAAATTAGTGCATTGTTTCCCTTTAATATCCATACCAGACCCTCGTTCAGAATGAGGGCATGCTAGGATTTTAAAAGGGAACTCTGTGGCCAAAATTAAACATGGTGTAGAGTTCCCCTTTATAATGACAGACCCTCATCCAGGAATAGGATCAGCTATGATTATGAAGGGCAACTTCATTGCAAAAATGTAAAACCCTGTAGGGTTCGGTTCCCCTTTTAATATCAGAATCGGCCCTCATCAAATAGGGTTTCATAATGAATGTAAAGTTGAACTCTGCTGCAAAACTAAACGTTTCATACCAGACCTTCATTCAGGATTGTATGCCATGAATAGAAGCTGTAAAACGGCTCCAAAAGTAAAGTGTGTGGTTTTCTCCCCCAATATCCATACCAAACCTTTATCCAGGACTATGGTCAGCTACATCAAAGCCAACTGAGATTCCCTTTTAATATCTCAACCCTAATCCTTGATTGATATCGGCTATGATTCTAAAGAGTCACTCCACTGCAAAACTAAAGTGTGGTGTTCTCCTTTATATCCATTTGAGACTCTAATGCTGGATGAGGGTCTAGTATGGATATTAAAGGGGAACATCGCAGCTTACAAAAATAAAATAAAATAAATTGGTCTCCTTAATATTAATACCTGACCCTCATCTAGTATTATGGTCTGTTTATTAAATGGAACTCTGTTGCAAAAATTAAAAGTGGTGCGGGGGGTTCCACTTTAATATCCTAAAACCCTCGTCCAGAAATGGGGTCAGATATGAAATATAAAGGGCAACTCTGCCGCAAAGCTAACATGTGACATTCCCCTTAAATCTCCATGCCAGCTTCTTATCCAAGATTAAAGGGTTTGTAAACACTGTTTTTCACCTTAATGCATTCTATCTCCCCAGAGCCGCCCCTTTTTACTTACCCGACCCTGATATTTCCAGTGACGCGAACGAGCCCAGCAGCTCCAGCCTTTGTCTCGGGTCCTCATTGGATAGCTTGATAGCAGCAGCAGCCATCTGCAGCTTCAACTCTTCTGGGAAGGCTGTCCACAAGGTTTAAGAATTTTTGACTATTCTTCCAGAAGCTTTTAGTGTGTGTGTGTGTATATATCTCTCTATCTCGCACTTCCACGATTCATGTAACAAGTACAGAGCAGTTCCATCTCAGGGCTGTCAAAAAAAAGTCAATGTTTATCAACAACCGTTGAAAGAGATGAAAAACATTGTATCGTTCTGTTCATTATCAGTTCAAAGGAATGAACTTCGGTCTGCAAATGAGGTCAGTTTAACCACTTAAAGTGATTAAGCCACTCTAACCTGTATATACCATCAGCACTGCCTCCTATTGTAGTATCCCCCTCTGTGTGTGATTTTATAAAAATAAATGCTGCAAATGACTTTTTACTGCAGCTTTTGCAATCACATGACCATCCAGCTTTCTCCTTTCCTCCTCTGAGAGATGCAGTGGGTGGGGCTGAGACTGCCCTGCTGATGTCAGTCTGGAGTGGAAGAGGAGAGAGCTGGCTGGTCATGTGATTGCAATCTTGGCTCTTTAATGAGCTATTTACAGCATTTATATTTTTAAATCATTCAGAGGAGGACACTGCAATAGGAGGCAGTGCTGATGGTGTATACAGGTTAGTGTTGAGAGCAGCAGGAGGGGCGGCTCACACACAGGAGCAGAGAGGAGAGCAGATGGCAAGCTGCTGACGGATATACAGTTAAGCTGACGGCACGTAAACTGACCACGATGTCAGGGCTCAACTGCCATGATTAGTGATCAGTTTACAGAGGGATGGGGAGAAACTGGCAGGATCAGACAGGTTTTTAAGGTGTTACAGGGGGGGGGGGGGCGGGGGGGGGGCAAATGACACAGGACAAGCAGTGTCATATAACATGCTTTAAAGGAGCAGGATCCATTTTTCTTTTGGTTAACAAACTCTTTAAAGACTAAACCTTTTTCTGCCACTTGTTCCTTACAAGTTAAAAATCTGTATTTTTTGCTAGAAAATTACTTGGAACCCCCAAACAATGTGTGTGTATATGTGGCAACATGTGAAGAAGCTCTGGTGAACTTCATGCCCAAGAGGGTTAAGACGGTGCTGGAAAATAATGGTGACCACACAAAATATTGACACTTTTGTTGCCAACAGTTTGGACATTAATGGCTGTTTGAGTTATTTTGAGGGGACATCACATTTACACTGTTATACAAGCTATACACTCACTACTCTACATTGTAACAAAGTGTAATTTCTTCAGTGTTGTCACATGAAAAGATCACAAAATATTTACAAAAATATCTATCTGAATTTTTTTGTGATCAATCGAAGTTTATTGAAGTTTTTTCATACAAAATTATACAACCATAAATGGCATACATACACCAAAGACCATCCAGAAAAGCGTACTGCAATATAAAAATGTACATATAGTATATAGCCTATAAACGCCCCACAAACACTTTTGTGGGATAAAATGTTATTGGGTATAGTCTACCAGTGCAAGAACCTGTGTCTAATAAGCAGGGCTTTTTTTCAGGGGGAACTTGGTGGAACTCAGTTCCACCACCTCTGGCAAAGACCCTTTGGTGCCTGCTCACCACAATCACTTATAAACACAGAAGTCTGGTTTCTGTGTTTACAAGTGACAGCTCTGCACTCTGTATGTAATGCAATCCTGGTATTTAATGCCCCTTTTAAGACCCTACTATTTGATGAGATTTGGAGGGTGTATGTAGGGGGAGGGGTTTTGTGGGGCCATGGTTAAGTTCCAGCACCTACTGTTTGAGGGGAAAAAAAAACCCTGCTAATAAGAAATGGATTGCTATCCCAGACTACTCAGATTTCTGTGCCCCTGAAAGGAATAGCCATGTCAAATCCTAATACCAGCAAGATTGTAGTCCATTGTTTACTAATCCCAATCGTTGCAATATTTTGTCACGCTGTGTTTGGGCAGCGGTCTTTCAAATGTGTTTTTCCCAAAAAAAAACTTCAGTGATTTAGAAGAAAAACTAAACAAAAGTTAGCCCAATTTTTTTTTGTAAAAGATGTTGCGCTGAGAATTGTGATCTTTATTCGAAAGCAAAAATTGTAATTTTAATTTTCAATTTTCATTTCATTTTATCCAGAATCGTGCAGCTTAACTGTATATTATGCTTTAAAAGTTGTTTAAGACACTATTTTTCACTTTTGTTCTTTATTCAGTAAGTGTATTTGTTATATTTACACTGGTTTAAGTACAGTGAGACACAATGAGGTTTTATTGAGTTCATTGTTGCAGTATGTCAATTTTTTGTTTTGCACTGCCCTTTTTATGTTCATACTATAGGTAGGCTACACACAGTTCATAAAGCATACACAATGGGCACATCTTCTATTGAAGGTAATATTACATTTGGATGAGCTTGGAACAATCAAACTATTCATAATTCAGGCTCTAGAACTGCATATAATGGGGGTGTTTGGAAAGACATGGTGATTTTAAGTAAGCTGGGCATGCTGAGAATGCGCACTGTAATAGGTGATCAACTAAATAAGGGAGAAGGTAGATGCAGCAGAGAATAAGTATGAGTAAAGGTAATGTGTGAGAATGCAGTATGTTTGTTGTAAAGTCTATGTGTAGTCACAATCAAAGATTTCTGTGACTAAATCAAGTTTATGTGCGTTGTGTGCAAACACTAGATACACATTATGCATCCTGCCTTCAACAAAGACAGCTTGCTGTTTTTCTGTTAAAAAGAATAAGATCGGAGCAGAAAAAAAAAACACAATTGTGTGACCAGTCTTATATTTGTGTGCCCTTTATAGCCAGAATAGCATATTTCTTGTTTAAAGTGGAGTTCCACCCTCTTTTTTACAAGTCCTCTGCATCCCCTGCTTCTCTGTCCCCTTAAACACATTTGACATATAAATTTTTATTTTTTTTTTTTAACTCACTGTTTGTTTTTTTTTATTGATCATCTTCTTTACTTCCTGGTTCCGGCCGCAGCCTGAGCGCGCCATCCCCCGTCCACTATGCCTCCTGGGGAATTTTTCCCATCAATCCCAGGGGGCAACAGCCGTGGGCTGGGCCGTAGCATCGCATTATTTCAAAACCGGAAATGACGCGATGCAAGGCGACGCCCGGTGCCATTTTACACAGGGGCAACCAGGCATTTGTTGCCATGGTTACCCTAGCATACCCTTGTACCCACGTACAAGTGCCCCCTCGTACACCACAGCTCAGAAAGAGGCATCGCGATGCAGTGAACAGGAGGTGGGGGAGGTTAGCAGCAGAGAGTCTCTTGAGGAAGCAGTCATCACCGAGCAAGTCTGTGCAAGCTACACACACAGTAACAGATGGATTGGTGGGTTGGGGCAGGGACACTTACTGTGTGCTCTATTGGCCATGAGTGAGATCTGCAGGACTTCCACACACACCAGCCTCATCCCGCCTCGCCTCATCCCACCCCACCTCGATGTGCTGATGCGATTCGATGTGCTGGGGGCGTTTTTGATTTGATGACCTGATGCGATTCAATGTGTTGGGGGTTATGCAATGTGCTTTGGGTGATGCGATTTGATGTGCTGGGGGTGGTGCGATTTGATGTGCTGGGGGTGGTGCGATTTGATGTGCTGGGGGCGATGCGATTTGATGTGCTGGGGGCATTTTTGATTCGATGTGTTGGGGGTGCTGCAATGTGCTGGGGGCGATACGACTCGATGTGCTGATGCAATTCGATGTGCTGGGGGCGATGCCATTTGATGTGGGTGCTGCCATTTGATGTGCTGGGGGCGATGCAATGTGATGGGGGGGATATTTTCTCAATTTTAACACAATTTATCTATGTAACCTAGAGAAAGTTGTTCGTGCAAATAGTTGTAAATAAGCAGTTTTTTTTAAATACTCCCACCATCCCATATCACACAAACACAAGCCCTATTTTTCAACATTAATATGTGCAGTTTGAACTTCATAAAGTCGTCTTCAGTACATCTAGATGCATAAATGAATTGTGTTGCTGAGATTATTATTATTTTTTTAAATGAAAAGTACAGAAAAAAGTAGCCGTTGAGTGTATGTGCGAGATCTGCAAGGATGAAATCCAGGAAGAAATACAGTCTGGCTTCAGATGCCCACACTTAAGTTGGCCACAGTCTGCTGCTAGTTTATAAACTTTCAAAATGCTGTAATAACCTAATGAAACGGAACTTAGTTTACAGACTAACCTTTACTAGAACACATTGAGCTTGTGTATTATAGGGGTATTTTTATGTAAAAAGTGCAATTTTGGCCGAAACACCACTTTAAACACTTCCCGCCCAGCTTATAGCAGATTGACGGCCGGGCGGTGGTTCCGTTATCCTGACTGGGCATCCTATGACGTCCAGCAGGATAACATGCCGCCGCGTGCCTGCGCATTGCGGCGATCGGTGTGTCAGCCTGACACACCGCTCCTGCGTAGGCTCTTTACCACGTGATCAGCCGTGTCCAGTCATGGCTGAACACTATGTCAATAGGAAGAGCCGTTGATCGTGTTTTCCTCACTCGCGTCTGGCCCGCGAATAGAGGAGAGCGGATCGGCGGCTCTCCTGACAGGGGTGGTCTGCGCTGATTGTTTCAGCGCAGCCTCCCCTCAGATGGCCACACTGGACCATTAGGGAAGGGGGCAACATATGGATGGCCAGGTATGTACCCCATGGCCATCCACATGTGCCTAATCTGCCCACAAATGGGCACTGATTGGTGGCATTGCTGGGCATAACTGAAATATGGTGCCAATCAGTGTCATCTGTGCCCGTCGGTGCCACCCATGAGTGCCCGTCTGTGCCGCTGTATCGGTGCAGAAGAAAACTTATTTACAAAAAATTAACAAACAAAAACTTTTTGGGGGGGGGGTTTGTTTGTTTTTTGTTTGTTTTTTGTTTGTTTTTTGTTTGTTTTTTGTTTCAAAATTTTCGGTCTTTTTTTATTTGTTGCGCAAATCAAATACCACCAAAAGAAAGCTCTATTTGTGGGAACAAAATGATAAAAAAAATTGTTTGGGTACAGTGTAGCATGACCGTGCAATTGTCATTCAAGTTGCGACAGCGCTGAAAGCTGAAAATTGGCCTGGGCGGGAACGTGTCTAAGTGCCTGGTATTGAAGTGGTTAAGGTTACACTTCCTGCTGTACAGGACTTTGTTCACTACAGAATTCCAATACTCTCCTTTCACCACCCACATGAGTGCGGCCAGAAACGCCCACAGTAACCCTAGGACCCACCCACTTCAACTCCCAAAACTGCAAAGTTACTCCCATAGCCTGCCCTGAAACTACAGATGATCAAAGCATGATGGGACATGTAGTATCAGGACTGGTAAAGGAAGGAAATGGGAAGTCAGAACTTTAAAATTCAGCCAGGAGCAGGAGTGACGTCAGGCACAGAAACCTGCTATATACAGCTAAAGGAGGTAAGATGCAGATAAAATGACAGTGAGGTTGTGACTCATTTACATGCACAATGCATCTGTTTTGGGGAGGAAAAGATGGAGTTCTACTTTAAAGTAATAGTAAAGCCTTGTGGTCTTACCCGCTCTGCAAAACCATTACATAGAGCGGCCCGAATCTTCCTCTTGTGTCCAGCGCCGGTGCTCCTGGCCCCTTCCCTCCTGCTGGGTGCCCCCACAGCAAGCAGCTTGCTGTGTGGGGCTCCCAAACAGGCACTCCCGAGTTGTTGCTGTTTCCATTCACACATGGAGGCTCGACCCCTTGCCCCCTGAGTCTCCTGATTGGCTCGCTGTAATTGACAGCAGTGGGGGCCAGTGGCTCCCGCTGCTGCCAAAAGCCAATCAGGAGTGCGAGTCCCTGCAGAGGTAAGGCTCTCATGGACATCGCTGTATCGCAAGGGGGCTCAGGTAAGAATTAATGGGGGCATAGAAGCCGTTTTTGTGATGCTAAAGTCCTTATTTTTAAAATGGGGGGGGGGGGGACTAAACATGTTATACTTTCCTGCTCTGTGATTTGGCTGCTGTGGGTTGGCTCTTTACCTTGATCTGTGATCAGCTGTGTCCAAAGGATTGCCGAGTGTGTCTGATGCATTCCCAGGGGCACGCAGTGGGGCAGGTTCTGGGAGGACTTCAAACATGTAGAGAGAAAACCAAACAGGAAGCAGACGCCTCTTAGTTAAGACTATATAGTTTTAATAGACAAAGTGCATTAAAAACACTCGCATTTAGGTTTCATTACTCAGGCACAGGGTAGTCTGGTTACACCAATCTCCGTCACAGCTTCCAGCAGAGGGGGTCATGTCCTGTGAATCCTTCTCATGGCCGGCATCCTGACCAGCAGAAATCTTCCGGCATGTGTGCAGAGTCCAAAGTGAGGCTTGGAGAGCAGCTGGTGGACTACAGGGAAGCACTGGAACACAGCATGTGGCGTCAGACAAAATGGTGACGCGTTTCTGAGCATGCGCACTAGGGGGGAGGTCTGTAGTGTGCACTCCTTTCTCAAGCTTAAACTGTATTCCTTTAAATGAAGAGAGTCCACCTCCACTAACAATTGGCGTAGAGATTTTCTGTTTCCAAAATTTTGGGATAAGCGCCTTAGCTGCGTTCAGCAGATGAGGTATGATTTTTTTATTTGTTTTTTTATTTTATTTTTTTTTTATATGATCCTATTGGTTCATCCGTACAATGAAACCATATCATCCAGGGGTCATTAGGAACGTTGCTTCCCTGAATTTTCTCAGTCCAATGTAATATAGTGGACCAATATGGTCTAATAAGAGGGCAAGCCCACCAAATATGGGCATGGGTTCCCTGATCACCACAACCCCTCCAGCAAAGATCTGAAATGGACGGAAAAGACTTGTGGAGTATTGCCGGGGTGTAGTGCCATCTCGTTAGCATTTTGTAATTCACTTTCGAGGATGTAGATGTGTGATAGTTGAAGTATCGTGGAACGTTGAGTGTCAGTGGGCTTTGAAGCTCTTGCTTCCATTTAGTCAGGAACGATTGTTGAGCTATAGGCAATAGAGCCAGGGGAGCTTGGTAAAAATAAGATGGGTTTTTCAGGAGGTTGGTCCCCAGCAAGCAGTCTCTGCACTGGGTTCAGGTCAGTCACCAATCGTAATGGCTGTGGGAGAGATTTAACAAATTTCAAAAGCTGATGGTACTTCCATTGGCTCATGAATGAGATTGGTTTCATTGGTACGATGGCATGCGCACTAGGGTGATGTCTGACATAGGTAAGATCCCCGTGTCTGTTGCTACTTGATGTAGTAAAATGGGTGTCTCGGAGATCCAATTGCTGAAACTAGAGTCTATGTTCCCCAGTGGGAAGTAGTTATGACCTGTCAACTGCATGAGCGGAGAATTGTAAGTCCATTTCTGTGCTTTGCAAAAAGAGTCCCATGATGCGAATGAAGATTTGGTGAGTGGCAAGACTGTCGAGGCCAACCTACGAAATTTGCTGGGTATCCAAATCAAGGGGAATAGGTCCACCCCACTCACATCCATTTCCAACTGCACCCATAGTTTGGAGTCCTTGTGATATTTCCAATCTGATATCCGGTTTAGTGCGATGGCTAGAAAGTAATTTTTGAAACCCGGGAGTGCTAGACCTCCTCCATGTTTGGATCTAATTAACCATTTGTAAGCAATTCGGGGTTTTTTACGATTCCATACATATTTACATATTATAGATTGTATTAGCTTAAAGAACCCAATAGGTATTTTGTAGGGGATCATTTGGAATGGAAAGAGCAGCCTGGGTAATATAATCATTTTTACAATGCTAATTTTCCCTAACCAGGTGTGTGCCATCTGTGTCCACTTTTGTAAGTCTGTTCTAATTGCATTCAACAAAGGAATATAGTGTCGATTAAATAAGGAGGCAGGATTAGGGGTGAGGTAAATTTCTAGGTTTCACCATGCACTACGAGTGATCCTACTTGAATAAAGAATGTAAGAACACCGCAGCTTGTTGTACCACCATTAGTGTTCGGAACTGCCTGATGAGAAGGGAATCCTGTTGGAAGTCTGAATCAGCTGTCCCTGTCTGTCTGAGTGATCTGATACACTTGAGCCCATAAAGATCTCTGTAATAGGGGTCCTACATATCTGGTAAGCAGCCTTTTTTACCATTGCCTGGCTTATGAATGTATTTGATATAATTCACTGAGAATAAGTCCTTCAGTCAGATGGCGGATATTATCTTCAAAGGAACATAGTTAAGTGGGACTTTAAATGAGGTAAAACGGGGCCGTTCAGGTCCCCTCCTCCATCCCAGTAAAATATAAAGTGTAGAGAGAGCAAATGATGGGACTTTCCATGAAGCACATGGGAGCAATAGTACAATCGAATAAAAAATAGATTTTAATTGGTTCAGATTCTCAAAGTTTACATATCCAATTTTATGCATTTTGCTATATATTATTTTTTTAAAAACTTTACAATTCATTAGAGCCAGATAATATACATTGATAAGCATTCCAACAAGGAGTTAGTACATATTGTAGAATACATGAAATGATTAGTACATGATTACATGGATTAAGTATAGTAGCGGTACAGATTGGGAACACACAAAGATATCACTAAAATGAGGTAAGGGAGAGGAACAAATTAATTGGAATGGCCATAAAGAATTCATAGATGTATACACTAGGTTGTTAGGCTATAAGGCCTAGAAACGCGTAGACCTATCAGGAGCAAAAACCGTGGTAGCCTATGAATAAAAGAAACAATAATACTTAGAAATGGAAAAGCGAACCAAAAAGCTAATCCTGGACAAGAGACCCCCCCCCCCATGGATTCAATCTGCCCGCACACTTACATGAGGGTCCTCGCAGTGGTGGTGCGGCCATGAAATTCAGACCAGCCGGAAAAGTTCCTTCCGGGAGCTGAGGGGATGCGATGAGGCAGACAACTGCCTGACATGAACAGCACCCCATGTGGGTCAAATTGGTGAATGGGGAAACCCCTATGGAAAACTATGAAAATATAACTAAAACTTTTACACTTAGTACTGATCACTCCTCTCTCATCAGTCAGGCATGACGCACTTAGGCACGTTTGCTCTCAGTCGTTCAGACTCGGGTAACCATTTCCTTTCAGTTTTCACCCTCGCACTATTTCACACTTATTGACTACCTTTTTACCCTCTTCTCACTGATCTTCATATTTCCATCTTGCTTTTCCTCCACACTAATTTCACTTCACCTTTTTCAACGTTATTTTTTTTTTTCACAGAAGTTTTCATAGGGGTTTCCCCATTCACCACTATCATTTCTTACACTTTAACCCACATGGGGCGCTGTTCATGTCGGGCGGTTGTCTGCCTCATTGCGTCCCCTCAGCTCCCGGAAGGGACTTTTTCGGCTGGTCTGAATTTCATGGCCACACAACCGCTGCGAGGACCCTCATGTAGGTGTGCGAGCAGATTGAATCCATGGGGGGATCTCTCTTGTCCAGGGTTAGCTTTTTGGTTCTCTTTTCCATTTCTAAATATTGTTTCTTTTATTTATAGACTACTACCACGGTTTTTGCTCCTGATAGCTCTACGCGTTTCAAGGCCTTATAGCCTAACAACAAGCTAGTGTATACATCTATGATTTTTTTATGGCCGTTACAATTAATTTGTTCCTCTCCCTTACCTCATTTTAGTGATATCTTTGTGTGTTCCCAATCTTTACTGCTACTATACTTAATCCATGTAATCATGTTCTAATCATTTCATGTATTCTACAATATGTACTAACTCCTTGTTGGAATGCTTAGCAATGTATATTATCTGGTTCTAATAAATTGTAAAGTTTTAAAAAAAATATTAATATATAGCAAAATGTATAAAATAATTGGATATGTAAACTTCATGAGAATCTGAACCAATTAAAATCTATTTTTTATTTGATTGTACTATTTCTCCCGTGTGCTTCATGGAAAGTCCCGTCATTTGCTCTCTCTACCCTATATTCTCAGTGAAGTTTCATATCTGTGGGTGTCTCCTAATAAGGACGCTATCAAGCCCTCTGATGAATTTTGCACATATTTGATTTTTATTTTTATTCACTTTTCACCAAATTTTTCAATTTAGCCTATAGCCAAGGTTGCTATTCAAATGTTTGTTTTTTTTTTTTTTTTTTTTTCACTGATTTTTCTACGATTTTGTATGATATAGGTAGCGCACCTAACTCCATTTACACAAATTCCTAGGTACTTTAAGGCTAGTGGTTGCCAGTGTAAGGGGAAGGAGGGTTGTAGCATTGCCGCCGTCACATGTGGGATCGATATGTTTAATATTTCCGTTTTGGATAGATTGATTTGAGAGTTAGATATTGCGCCAAATTCAGTGAAAGCTGACATAAGATTGGGTAGAGAGATAATTGGTTGTTATACGTAAAAGAGTGATAAAGTGTCCTTTGTGCTAATTGGATGATATAATGTGAAATAAAAACTCAAATGTTAAATTCTATATCTATAATATTACAGCAAAAACTGAGTGTTCACAGCGACACTAAATGGTGAAAAATAGAAGAAATTATTTTGCAATATTTAAGTGAATAAAGGTGAAGTAGATAACTTAGAATAATGTGCATCCAGTGTGTAAGGGATAAAAACCTCTAAATAGTAGTGTACTGAATGATGTGGCATAAACACTCACTATAGGGACAAAGTTGTCTCACATATATAATGGATGCTGTGACTCCTCATATATAAAGAAAAAAGCTATAATACCTGCAAAGCCGTGCAATAGGATCATGTGTACTGATAGTACCGCAGTGAAAGTTAAAATTAAAAATACACTAAAATAGATAAAACAATTATACTATATAAAGTGCACAGTTGGAATAATTAATGTGATTCAGTTCATGGGAAAACAATCAGTTAAAATGGAGAGTCTCTTATATGTGGGATTTGGAAGATAAAGGATCCTCTAATCAGTAACTGGCTGATGTTAAAATGTTGTAAAATGACCCAATAAAACTCCATTGTGGTCTCACAGAATTCTTACCTTCAAACTGATGTATATTAGCATTGGGGGTTAAAGATAGTTTGTTGTGAGGCGGAGGCCGAGTTGGCATATGACATTAAATATGGGAGTAGGATGTCAGCATAGGTGCGATAGTAGGCCACCGTCAGACCATCTGGACCTGGTGCCTTACCATTAGCCATGGATTTAAGTGCCACTTTGAGCTCCGCGGTAATGAGCTCCCCCTCCAGAGTCTCCAGGGCAGAATCGGGGAGTTTTGCTAACCTGGTAGAGTTGTTGGTGAACGAAATTCCCTAGCTATTTTGTTAGTCTTCGGACACTGTTATACAAAACTATTTGATTTTAGCTGTATAAGAAGCTGATTTTTTTTTCTTTTTTTCTTCTGTTGTAATGGACGGGCTAAGATGTGGCTAGGCTTATTCAGCCATTCGTACAATTGTTGGGAAACTATAAGTTGCTGAGAGATATTCTCCTCATGAAAGAGAGCTTTCAACTCTTCTTTTCTTTGTAAGAGTGAAAGATGGGTGAGTTGGAGAGTTTGTGGTTTTTCTCAAGCTGGCCTATGTCTTTAATGAGTTGTGACTGTAGATACATTCTCTCTTCTTCCTTGTGCCCAACTCAATGAGCTTGCCCCTTATGTGGGCATTATGGGCATCCCAGAGAGTCCCGGGGGATATCTCTGGAGCAAAATTTTCCTGGAATTAGAGAGAGTAACGACCCAATCTCTTTAATATCAATTTCCTCAGATATGAGTGAATTATTTAGCTTCCAGTTTGTGGATTTGACAGGTAGGGACGGCACGTGTAGTGACAAGCTAATTGGAGCATGGTCAGAAATCGTAGAGCTTTCAATACAGGACCGGACCAAGAGCTCTAAATGATGGTTTATGAAAAAGTAGTCTATCTGCGAATGAGAGCTGTGTAGGTGTGAGTAGTGCGTGTAATCCTTTTCGCTGGGGTGCGTTATCCTCCATACATCCATAAGTTGATCTTCATGCAATTGTTTAGATATATGCAAGACTTCTGTGGGGGATGCATGATTTGCCCTGGGAGTTGTCTAAGGTGGGTTTTAGGGGGGTATTAAAGTCCCCCCTCAAGACAATACATCCCCAGGCAAAATCCCTCAATTTGTGCAAGGTAGCTGCTATAAAGTCTGCTTGGCCCTGATTTGGAGTGTATAAATTAGTGAGAGTACATGGCAGATTATCCAGGCTGCCCTTTAGAAATAAGAATCTACCAAAAAAATCCGCCATAGAGTCCTCTACTATGAATGAGGTTCCCCTTCGGAACCCAATGGCCACTCCTTTTGCCTGCGAAATATCCGAGAGACTATAGTGCCATGTAGGATAGTGGTGTGCATACAATTTAACTGATGTGGTGTATGTAAGGTGAGTTTCCTGCAGGAAGACCATGTCCCCCTGCATACGCTTGAGTTCTCTATAAAATGCATGTCTCTTCCCCGCAGCATGTAGCCCTCTCGCATTGAGAGAAATCAAATTAATTGTGGCCATCAGGTTCCTTGGGGAGTCCATCCTGTTCATATATCCTGCAAGGCTGGTAAGTAGGCTGTGGAGGAAAAAGGTGGAGAAGAGAGGGAAAAGGAGGAACAGGGGAAGAACCAGGTAGAGAAAGACAAACAACTGACATAAAAATATGTCCCTGTTGTGCATGCAAGACCTTGCGGTGCAATGCCTGGAACGACGTAGGATCCGGCCCAGCAGCACACGCCACACCGGGAGGCGTGCCCGTACTGCCAGAGCGAACATCCCAAACCCCCCCCGCCGCATGTCCAAGTCGGGCACACACGCCGTCTGCGTGATCCGGCACACAACTAAGATACAACATATAACCTGTAGTGCGAGCAGGTATCTCAACACCAGTACCTTTATATCTGTCTATGAAAGACATACCTACAAAAATTATTATACTATAGGCCTATTTTAAACTGACCGATAAGACAAAACCATTATTAAACTCTGTTAACATGAAACACAATTTTGGCAGAGTACAGTGCTTACTGTATCCCTGTAATACTACTTGGGCTGGAACTTGGCATTCATAGGGTGTATACTTAGCCCACACAAGAATTAGATTCCGAGGTGGCAGAGTGGCGTTTGCGGGAAACTTTCTTCCAATGCACTTCCAACACGTTAGGAAGCGTAGGTATGCCATCTTGCCACCCTGGGAGTTCAGGAGGTTCAATGATGAGATCCATACAGAATGTGTCCAAATCTTACTGCGAACGGCCGCCATCCCATCCCTGTTAGCTATAAGGGCTGCTGGAAACCCCATCTGTAATTAACGGAGGCCTGACACAGCTTCTCTGTAAGGGGTTTTAATACTCTGCACCGTTCCAGGGTCTCCCTAGCCAGATCCGTGAAGGACAAGGTGACTCCATCGCTTTTCTCAGAAGTTCCTTTTCTGCAAAATGGTGAACCCGGCAGATGACATCTCTGGGTGTATCGGAGGACAGATTGTGTGGACGGAGGGCCCGGTGAACCCTGTCCAGTTTTAGGGGGTAATCAGCCAGATTACCTAGGAGGCTATTGAAAATGCCGCGAATGGAGGCCGCCAGGTCATCATCTCTTGTCGCCTCCGGTAGTCCTCTAATGCGTATATTTCTCCTGTTCTGGTTTTCCTGATCCTCGATTTTGTAAAGCACCATTCTGTGGGCTAAGGAGAGATTACGGGTAGAAACCTGCAGGTCTCTAATGGCTGCCACATGCCTGTCGAGGCTCTACTCCATCTCCTCTTCACGTTCCAGTACTTGGACTAAGTCTGCTCGTACTGCTGAGAGTTCCTTTTTTTTATGACCTTCTTCAAGCTCGATAGCATTGATGCCAGGTCCATTTTAGTGGGAAGCCCGCTTACCAGGTCTGCAACCCTCGAGTGTCTGATCGGGCTACTCTCCCCATCCGATCTGCCCGAGGAAATTGGAGACCGGTGTCTGACCTTGGGCCCAAGTCGGGGCGGCAGAGCCTGCGCTCGACCCACGCGGCGAATGGCCTAGTCCATCAGACTCCGGTAGGTCTTCAGGCTCCGTTGCGAGGAAATGCTTGATGGAGCTTGCCCGGCGTGCTCTTTCAGATGGGTCTTGCCCGATCTTTCCCATGCTTGCCATCAAGTTTGGGGTGTAAAAGACCACCACTTAGATCGAAAAAGATAAGTGCCAGCGCCGGAGCCCACACGAGATGCGTCTTCACACTCTCATGTCCAAGCCACACCCCTGTGGGTTGTTTTTATTAAATAATGGATGTCTTCATCCCACACAAGTGGTGTGGATAGAGGAATCCTCCCTTCTGGGTGGTTGTTTCTGCCAGTAGGAGGACTATACTATCAAACTACACTAGTCGGCGCTGCAGCCCGCTGATTGAGAAGTGTTTTCAATAATACTGTTCAGCAGAAGTCGATCCCTAGATTGGCTTTGAATGAGAATGACCATAAATTGTAATTCATAAGGTTCCTGCAGAGTTGGCCGAATTTTTGATCAAGCTATCGCCATCCTAAGTCATAAGTAGCTTTGGAGTTTCCTTAAAGGGTTTTTTTTTTTTTTTTTTTTTAGTTATTTTTTAATTAGTCAATGTCTGTTTCACAAGGTTGTTTGCTTGTAAGCCGAATCCTGTTTGGTATAATGTTGTATTTGGCAACAGAGTAGGGAGTAGTTTCACTAGGGTGACAAAGCTGCTTCTGCAGAAATGCACTTGGTCAGTGTTGTCACCTTAGGATGGGAAGTTAAATGGGTGACTTAAGCTGCCTATACAATTTTTTTTTTTTTTTGTTTTTTTTTTTTGTTTTAATTTCCTTCAGATTTACCTTCAACTATGTAGTGCAAGGGGTCTGCCTGATTGTATACAAATTGAAAGTGTTTAGGTTTGACGTTATATTTATTATATATCGTTTTGGTAATCCTAAAGGAAAAATGTATAACCTATGGCCAGCCTTACTGGCAGGATCAATGAGTGAAAATGGAGGGGGGGGGGGGGGGAAGAAACTAAGGATGGAACTCGCTGCAATATTTTTACTGTATTTTTTATTTTTTTGTGGCTTATGTACACAGGTGCATTCCTCCTTGCAGCAGATGCACGCTGCCTGTTTTGGTGCCAGGGAGCCTCTAGTGCTGCATACAGCCATCCATCAACTTGAATGGGTGTAGGTGGCTCTACTCGGGTATGCACTGTTATTTGTGTAAATTGGCATATGTGTACAGATGTCTCCAAATTTTAGTCAGGAATTCTGCTTTTGGGGAATTTGTCCTGAACCGATGGTGCACGAAGTGCAAGTATCCCTCGGTACAGCATCCAGCTGCTCTGTATTTCAGCCTGTCATAGATTTCAGGTGGCTGGCACCAGGGCTGGAGGTGCCTGAAAGGGGTGGGATGCGATGCACATGGGCATCTTGACCCAGCCGCAAGTAGCTTTGGAGTTTTAGCGTCCTTTTCTAAAAGGGGTGTGTGTGTGTGTGTGTGTGTGTGTGTGTGTGTGTGTCTGTTTGCTTGTAAAAAGAAAAGGTCCTATTTCTAAAGTACCAAAAAAAAAAAAAAAAAAAAAAACAGGGTGACTCTGTAGGTACTTAGTAACAACTTGTGCCAACGTCCCCAAAATTGTACTTGTAACCCTATAGAAACTAAAGAATGGGACTTTGGGGGCACAACGGTATTAAACTACAGAAAAATAGGTATGGTTTTTTGGTTTTTGAAGTTTTATTTGCAAAGAACAAAAAACAGAAACTAAACATATAAATTTTAAAAACCGATCTAACTAAACATGGAACCTAGTAGTATACACCATATGGATCCTATCCTGCAAGCTCTCATGATAACTCTAGTATCTAAGCGTATGCTGTCCAAACATTCATTCCAAGCGGAAAAGAATAAACTTCCCCTAGTAAACGATAATGGGAGAATGTGGAGTTGTAATTGAAGAGGAGCTGCAGGTCTGGTAATCCAAGGTGAGGTGCTTTCTAACTGCTCGACATGTTTCACGTTTAACAAAACGCTTCTTCAGGAGCTAGAGGTTCAATTGTGTATAATAGTTGTGGATACTACCAGTAGGACAGACAGTCTATTGATCGCAAGACAATCAGAAGTAAATATGTCTGATTTGTATCAGAAAGGCAGCGGTCAGAGCCAGGAACCTCCCAGGTAGCATAGCATCAAATAGCCGTGGGTAAGAGAAATAGCTTTTATGAGCTGATGTATGAAAGGAGCATAGTCCAGGGGCAGATGGGAGGAGGTTATGGGGTACACCGCTCAGTTAAGCTAGCGCCTCGTCCATGTTTTTTGTACTTTGCGAATAAAACTTCAAAAACCATACCTGTTTGCTTGTAAGATACACACACACACACACACACACACACACACATATAATTAAATTTATTTTTTTCTCCTCGATGAAAGCAAGCTCCCTTTTTTTTATTTTTTTTAGTCAACATTTGGCTGGGCTGTATTGCTTTTTGTAATAGTGTAAAGATGTTCTTGCCTAGAAGGCCATGAGTGTTGATCACATGGGGTTTATGAAATGGCTTATCTCGCTTGTTTGGCAAGAGTTAAGCAGAGGATTTTCACATTAAAGGGGTTGTAAACCTTCTGTGGTGCTGCAGCACGTGCACGCCCCCCCCAACCCCCACTGCTGTCAATCAAATCCAATGACAGATGTGGGACGCTGGAGCGTGCCTGCATGGGTGTCCACCAAGGAGAGCACTTCTCCAACGTGGACACTCTATGCGGGGAAGAGTGCCGCTGAGGGTCCCCAGAACAGGAGGACCGGGGCCACTCTGTGCAAAACGAACTGCACAGTGGAGGGGCCCATCATTGGTGTTCCGGGGGGGTCGGTGGAATAGTGCCCTGGGGAGGGGGGGAGAGAATGGTGCCCCATAATTGGTGGTCCCAGGTGCAATAGTGCCCCATCATTGGTGGTCTGGGGTGGAATGGTGCCCCATCATTGGTGGTCCGGGGTGGAGTGGTGCCCCATCATTGGTGGTCCGGGGTGGAATGGTGCCCCATCCATTGGTGGTCCGGGGTGGAATGGTGCCCCATCCATTGGTGGTCCGGGGTGGAATGGTGCCCCATCCATTGGTGGTCCGGGGTGGAATGGTGCCCCATCCATTGGTGGTCCGGGGTGGAATGGTGCCCCATCCATTGGTGGTCCGGGGTGGAATGGTGCCCCATCCGTTGGTGGTCCGGGGAGGAACAGACACGACAGGGATACCTGTATATGACAAGGGACTCTGTCATGCATTATAATATTAGTTATGTCTGAAAATCTGCAGAATAGTATTTTGGGTCTTTTTTATATATTTAATTTTTTAATGATTTTAATCGATTTGATTCGATTAATCAAAACAATCGGCTAACTAATAGATTATGAAAATAATTGTTAGTTGCAGCCCTAAATGCAATTATGCCAGCAAACGACCAGCTAGTTGCATGGAAAAGATCCACCACCATCATTGATGGCTTTGAATGAAGAGACAAGCCATGGATGTGGCCATCTGCAACGAGACCTAAAAAAGAATACGAGCTTTAAACCTACCTGATGTCCAGACATCCAGCAGCTTCCACTATAAATGAGAGCAAAGTCTAAATAAGCCCTGCCTGAAGCTCGCCACTGTGTTTGTCACTCTGCATTTAAAAATGGCTTTCCGAGCAGCGTTGCCAAACACAGTGGAGGGGAGGTGATGACCACCAGCATACTCGGCAACCATAGCATGAATCAGACTAGCAACTCTATGCAGTTGGTCCTCTGTGGGATTCTACAATAATTGGGAAAACTATGGCAATACTACTTTAAAAGTGTGCAAGTACTGTACAGGCAAAATAAATTGCTAATTTACAAGATCAAATCACTGTATAGTTGGGAGAGCTCTTTACAATCAGTCATGTCCTTCGCTTTATTAGTATTTTATGTTTTTGATCCTGCCAGTGAATGTTGTGGTGATTGACTTGCCTGTGGGGGACAGCACATCAATGTGCCTCGCAGAGTTTATTTTTTTTTTTTCTCCTCATGGGACACGGAGGCAGCAGATGTCTCATGGGACACTGAGGAGAAAGGATCCTTTCTCCTCAGGATCAAGCCTGCAGAAGTGCCCCTATAGCAAAAATATATCTTGCTATCAGGGCAAGAGCAAGGAATGCTGGCAGGGGACCTCAGAGGAGGTTCGGGAGCAAGGAGCATGTCAATTTTTGACATGTTTGTAAAGGTATTTAATTCTTTAAAGAATAAGTCACTTTAAAATGTTTAAATGCAGTATAAATATTTTGTGTGAGTATTTGGCTTAAGTTACACCTGTTTACCACCTTGATCTAAATTGCCCCCGATTTAAAAAATCTTCATTTTTATAAATGCCCCATTTCTTTTCATTTTAGTACCATTTTATGATCTCTTATTGGCTTTTAGGAGAATGCTTTTTCCTAAAGCTTCTGTAGCAACACTTGCAAATATGAATTCCTTCTTCCTGTGTTTTTTTTTTTTTTTTTTTTTCCTCAGTTTAGTACTACTTGCTTTAACTTGTGTATTACATCCTTGCTGTCTTTCTTTTCAGGCCAGCTGCATAGCATCACTTTTCAGAGACAAGAGGAAGATTACTTGAAACTGACTGTACGCTGCAGGCCCTGTATCTTTGTTCTGGGACATAACTGCAGTGCCCGAGGCAAGGTGGTTAATGCGCTTTTGGGTGATCCTCTTCTGCCAGTTGGAACATGTTGTGACCCAGAGACCTGTAAGCGAAGGCGCATTCGTTTTAGACATGGGAAACAGACTTTGGTGAGTTTGGCACTGCCTGAGCAATATGAACTAGTTCATCAGCTGGTAGCTCATCAAGGTAAATGGGACACCATTCCTGAAGAGGATTTGGATATACCAGAGGATGAAGAAGACCCTGCACACAGATTGGCTGAGCTTGAAGTAACCTTGCCTTACCACTTGCTGCAGGTACGTGTTTTTATTTAGATATGTTCTAAAATATTGTGTATTGGTGAGTCTCCATGAAATAAAAAGTGAAGTTAGGCCTCATGCACACGAGACGCCGAGCCAAGCTCTAATGAACACATGTTTTTAAAAGCTGAAACTCACGTTTGGAAACGCCCGTCTTGCCGTGTCTTCATGCCGCGTTTGCACCTAGAAGCGTCTGCAGAGCAGAGAATGACATTTTGCGACCCAAATTTGGGGCCCCGTATCTCAGGGCCACTTGGTGCTAGGAACCTAGGAATTTGGTGTGCTAACACAGTGGAACTAGAACTACAACATATCCAAATTTGGGGTTCCTAGCAACTAAGTGGCCCCAAGATACGGGGCCCCAAATTCGGGTCGCAAAATGTCAAGCACTTCTGCAGCAGAGAATGACATTTTCCGACCTGACTTTGGGGCCCCATATCTCGAGGCCACTTGGTGCTAGGAACCCCATATGTTATAGTGTTAGTCCAACTGTTTTGGCATACCAAATTTGGGGTTCCTAGCACCAAGTGGCCCTGAGATATGGGGCCCCAAAGTCGGGTTGTAAAAAACACTTATAAACGCAGTACCGGCGCTTAGCCGCGTATGGCGTCTGAAACGGGGAAAACTTTTGCGTCTCAACCCATTTTTTGCTTCTGGAAAAACGAGGTTAAATGCAACTGCCTAAAAATGCCAAAAAATGAGATTGTGTACATGGACACATAGGATAACATTGGGTTCAGGGGCAGTTGAAAAAAGTGTCCAACTGCCTCTGAACGCGAGTTTAACAGCGTCCCGTGTGCATGAGGCCTTGGGGTCTAAAACGGTTTTGCTGGGGGGTCTAGATGTAGATGCACAGTCCTAGCACATGGATTGGAAGACGAAAGGGGAAAGATTTAAGGGATGGTTGGATGAGTAAAGAAGGAAGTGTATAGGGCTAGATGTGGTGGTGGGGTAGCAGGGTGTTGGTTGTCTGGGCAGGAGATCGGGGCAAAGCTCCTGGTTTCTACATCTGAACTAGGAGTTTATAGGAGAAATGTTTTCAATCATCCTGAACCTGAGAAAATGATCCAAATAGTTTGTGCCTGCCCGTTTTAGTGTGTGCCTGTCATGGTGTTGAACTATTAGTTCTTCTTGGCTCCGCACACTATTCAACTATTGTGGGAATAGATATTGTTTTTCAATGTCTTGGGATCACATTTCTAGCAACAAGTAGAAAGAAGGCATCTCCTGTGTACAGCCCTCTTCAGACCACCCCACAGATTTTCTGATTCAGGTCTGGGCCATTCCAAAACTTTAATCTCCTGTTGAAACCATTCCTATGAAGTTCCTCTTTATGTTCAGCTTTCTAGCAGAAGCCTGAAGGTTTTGTGCCAGTATTGACTGGTATTTGGAACTGTTCATAATTCTCTCTACCTTGACTAATGCCCCTGTTACAGCTGAAGAAAAACCACCCCAAAGCATGATGCTGCCACAACCATACTTCACTGTGGATATGGTGTTCTTTTGGTAATGTGCAGTGTTTTTGCACCAAACCTATCTTTGGGACATATGGCCAAAAAGTTCAACCTTGGTTTCATCACACCGCAACACATTTTCCCACATGCTTTGGGAGACTTCAGCTTGGATGTTTTTCTTAAAGCGGGGGTCCACCTATCTATCGTGTTTTTATTTATTTATTTTTTGTTCATTCACAAACTTTTCTTCACAGCATTACATAGTGACATATTGTGTGTAATATGTCTGCCTGTGTCAGATTTCGTCGGAAAGAATAACTTATATTATTCACTGCAGGCGGTTTCCATCTTCATTGTGGGCATTTGAAGCCCACAAGCATTTGTTTCCTGGATGTGGTGAATGCTGTGCTCCCAGCATTCACCGCTTGTTCCCGCACATGCTCAATGGCATCCTGGGGAGCCTGAGACTAGCTCCCAGGAGTCTGGGAGAGGCTAGAAACACGCCTACTCCCACGGGAGGAGAACCAGGAAGTGCAAAGAAGAATAGAAAAATAAAAGGTAATTACGGCGATTTAAATTTTTTTAAACGGCATGTCAGCATCTAGGCAAGGAAGAGAATACATACAGATATTGTTCAAAATTTGGGTGGAACCCCGCTTTAAGAAAAGGCTTCCGTCTTGCCACTCTACCCCATAGCCCAGACATATGAAAAATACAGGAGATTGTTGTCACATGTACCACACAGCCAGTACATCCCAGATATTCCTACAGCTCCTTCAATGTTGCTGTAGGCTTCTTGGCATCCTCCCTGATCTTTTCGTCTTTTCATAAATTTTTGGGGGGACATCCAGTTCTTGGTAATGTCACTGTGGTGCCATATTTTCTCCACTTGATAACTGTCTTCACTGTGTTCCATGGTATATTGAATGCCTTGGAAATTCTCTTGTACCCTTCTCCTGACGGATACCTTTTTAACAATGGGATCCCTCTGATGCTTTGGAAGCTCTCTGTGGATCGTAGCTTTTGCTGAAGTATGTGACTAAGAAAATGTCAGGAAAGACCTACTAGAACTTTATTTGGAGTTAATCAGAGGCTGAATGATGGCACTTAGAAATGGATAAAGTAGCTGCTAATGTGCCAACATCCCTGCGATGATGGAGATGGATCTCACAAAAGTGAGTATACCACTCAGTTTTGTAAATATTTTTAGATCTTATGTGACAACACTGAAGAAATTACACTTTGCTACAATGTATAGTAGTGAGTGTACAGCTTGTAGAACAGTGTAAATTTGCTGTCCCCTCAAAATAATTCAACAGCCATTCATGTTGAAACTGCTGACAACAAAAGTGAGTACACCCCTAAGTGAAAATGTCCAAATTGGGCCCAATTAGCCTTTTTCCCTCCCCTGGTGTCATGTGACTCGTTAGTGTTACAAGGTCTCAGGCGTCAATGGGGACCAGTTGTGTTATCGCTCCCACTCTCTTACTGGTTACTGGAAGTTCGGCATGGCACCTCATGGCAAAGAACTCTGAGGACCTGAAAAATTGTTGCTCTACATAAGAATGGCCTAAGCTAGAAGATTGCCAAGACCCTGAAACTGAGCTGCAGCATGGTGGCCAAGACCAAACGGCAGTTTAACAGGACAGTTTCCACTAAGAACAGGCCTCGCCATGGTCGACCAAAGCAGTTGAGTGCACGTGCTCAGCACCATATACAGAGGTTGTCTATGAGAAATAGACATAGGAGTGCTTCCAGCATTGTTGAAGGGGTTGGGGGGGGTCAGCCTGTCAGTGCTCACACCATACGCTGCACACTGCATCAAATTGGTCTGCATTGCTATCATCCCCGAAGGAAGCCTCTTTAAAAGATGATGCACAAAGTCCACAAACAGTTTGCTGAAGACAAGCGGACTAAGGACATGGATTACTGGAACCATGTCCTGTGGTCTGAGACCAATATAAACTTATTTGGTTCAGATTTACCACTGCCTTGGTAAAGAAGCTGAGGGTAAAGGTGATGGACTGGCCAAGCAGGTCTCCAAACCTAAACCCTAATGAGCATCCTCAAATGGAAGGTGGAGGAGTGCAAGGTCTCTATCGTGTACAAGCTCTGTGATGTCTTCATGGAGGAGGAGGATTAAGGCAGTGCTGGAAAATGGTGTCCACACAATATTGACACTTGGGGCCCAATTTGGTGGGTGTGTATGTATATATGTATTTGTATGTGTGTAGATATAGATAGATATATCTCTCTATATAGATAGCTATATCTATATCTAATCTCCAAACAGAATGATGGAAGACACCCAACTCGTTTCAAAATAGATTTTTCTTCTTCAGGGGTGCAAAAACATTAAAAAGAGCAGATTGCCTTATTTAGAGTGGTAAGTGCATCTGGAAATAATACCCAAATTTAAAAATAAGCTGCATAGTGTCCTGAGCATCACCAGGGTGCAACGCCAATGCCCAGATAGTGAACCACTGGGTGATAATTCAACACAAGGAAGGTATTGAGATATATATGCTAGATCCGCAGTGTCCATGCAGAGCTAGCAATTTTTAGGATCATTCTAGTGCACAGTCATCAGGGGGTAAAAGGATGCTGGGTTGGATAACATTCAAATTTATTGCCTTATCTGTACGTTTCCATTTACTTGGACATCATGAAAAATCATGGTATATTTGTTCACGGAAATATAGGTCACTGTGAGCAGTCAGGTCAATGGAGAGCGAACAATCCCAGGGTCATATCTCCAAAAAACTGATCTTAGAATGCATCCATGCATATAGTTGTGTGGTCTGAGGTAGAGGTCGACCGATGTGGGTTTTTCTCTGGCTGATGCCGATATTTAGAAATTGCGGTGGCCGATGGCCGATATAAGATGCCGATTTTTTTTGGGTCGATATATTAGGCCGATTTTTTTTTTTTTTTTTTTTTTTCTTTTTTCCCTTCATCTCATAAAATCTAACAGTTAAACCCCTTTCACACTGGGGCGTTTTTCAGGTGCCTGTAAAACGGCTCCCCTGCAGTCTCAGTGTGAAAGCTCAAGTGCTTTCACACTGAGGTGATATGCTGGCAGGATGTTTAAAAAAAGGCCTGCAAGCGGCATCTTTGGAGCGGTGTATACCGCTCCTCCACCACTCCTGCCCATTGAAATGAATGCGCACCGCTGCCGAAGCGCCTGCAAAGCGTTTCGGCAGCAGCGCTTCAGGGGCGCATTTAACCCCTTCCTCAGCCGCTAGCTGGGTTATAAGCGCCCCGCTAGCAGCCGAATAGCGCTGCTAAAATGACGGTAAAGTGCCACTAAAACTAACAGCGTTTTACCGTCAACGCATGCCCGCTCCAATGTGAAAGCAGCCTTAAGTAATACAGAAATTTTTTTACATTTAAACATTTATTAAACAAAACAAACCTCCAATCAGTTCACTTGTATGTATAATTTGATTAAAAAAAAAAAAATAACTATATCTTAAATATTAAATACACAAAAACAGGTAATCAAAACTTTTGGACAAAAAAAAATGGGCTAACTTTACTGCTTTTTTTTTTTTTTTTTTAATTTCATTAGTGTATTTTTTTTTTTAAAAAATTGCGTTTGAAAGACCGCTGCGCAAATACCGTGTGACATAAAATATTGCAACAACCCCTATTTTATTCCCTAGGGTCTCTGATAAAAAAAATATATATAATGTTTGGGGGTTCTAAGTGATTTTTCTAGCAGAAAATACAGGATTTTTACTTGTAAGCAACAAGTGTCAGAAAAGATTTAGTCTTTAACCACTTCAGCCCCGGAAGGATTTACCCCCTTCCTGACCAGAGCACTTTTTACAATTTGGCACTGCGTCGTTTTAACTGCTAATTGCGCGGTCATGCAATGCTGTACCCAAACGAAATTTGCGTCCTTTTCTTCCCACAAATAGAGCTTTCTTTTGATGGTATTTGATCACCTCTGACATTTTTTACTTTTTGCCCTATACACGGAAAAAGACCGAAAATTTTGAAAAAAGATATTTTCTACTTTTTGTTCTAAAAAAAAATCCAATAAACTCAATTTTAGTCATACATTTAGGCCAAAATGTATTCGGCCATGTGTCTTTGGCAAAAAAAAATGTCAAGTGTATATTTATTGGTTTGCGCAAAAGTTATAGCGCCTACAAACTAGGGTACATTTTCTGGAATTTACACAGCCTTTAATTTATGACTGCCTATGTCGTTTCTTGAGGTGCTAAAATGGCAGGGCAGTACAATACTTTCCAAAATGGGGTCATTTGTGGGGGTTGACACCCCAAGGAAATTACTGAGAGGCATGTTGAGCCCATTGAATATTCATTTTTTTTGTCCCAAGTGATTGAATAATGACAAAAAAAAAAAAAAAATTACAAAAAGTTGTCACTAAATGATATATTGCTCACACAGGCCATGGGCATATGTGGAATTGCACCCCAAAATACATTTAGCTGCTTCTCCTGAGTATGGGGATACCACATGTGTGGGACTTTTTAGGAGCCTAGCCGCGTACGGGGCCCCGAAAACCAATCACCGCCTTCAGGATTTCTAAGGGTGTAAATTTTTGATTTCACTCTTCACTGCCTATCACAGTTTCGGAGGCCATGGAATGCCCAGGTGGCACAAACCCCCCCCAAATGACCCCATTTTGGAAAGTAGACACCCCAAGCTATTTGCTGAGAGGCATGGTGAGTATTTTGCAGCTCTCATTTGTTTTTGAAAATGAAAAAAGACAAGAAAAAAAAATTTTTTTTTTTCAATTCTTTGTGACAAAAAGTGAAGTCTGCAAAATACTCACTATACCGCTCAGCAAATAGCTTGGGGTGTCTACTTAACAAAATGGGGTCATTTGGGGGGGGGGGTTTGCCACCTGGGCATTCCATGGCCTCCGAAACTGTGATAGGCAATGAAGAGTGAAATCAAAAATTTACGCCCTTAGAAAGCCTGAAGGCAGTGCTTGGTTTTCGGGGTCCCGTGCGCGGCTAGGCTCCCAAAAAGTCCCCATACTCAGGAGAAGCAACAGAATGTATTTTGGGGTGTAATTTCACATATTCCCATGGCATGTTTGAGCAATATATCATTTAGTGACAACTTTGTGCAAAAAAAAAAAAATTGTCTTTCCCGCAACTTGTGTCACAATATAAAATATTCCATGGACTCGACATGCCTCTCAGCAAATAGCTTGGGGTGTCTACTTTCCAAAATGGGGTCATTTGGGGGGGGTTTGAACTGTCCTGGCATTTTATGCACAACATTTAGAAGCTTATGTCACACATCACCCACTCTTCTAACCACTTGAAGACAAAGCCCTTTCTGACACTTTTTGATTACATGAAAAAAATATTTTTTTTTTTGCAAGAAAATTACTTTGAACCCCCAAACATTATATATTTTTTTTAAAGCAAATGCCCTACAGATTAAAATGGTGGGTGTTTCATTTTTTTTTTTTTCCCACAGTATTTGCGCAGCGATTTTTCAAACGCATTTTATGGGGAAAAACACACTTTTTAAAATTTTAATGCACTAAAACACACTATATTGCCCAAATGTTTGATGAAATAAAAAAGATGATCTTAGGCCGAGTACATGGATACCAAACATGACATGCTTTACAATTGCGCACAAACGTGCAGTGGCAACAAAATAAATACATTTTTAAAAGCCTTTAAAAGCCTTTACAGGTTACCACTTTAGATTTACAGAGGAGGTCTACTGCTAAAATTACTGCCCTCGATCTGACCTTCGCGGTGATACCTCACATGCATGGTGCAATTGCTGTTTACATTTGACGCCAGACCGACGCTTGCGTTCGCCTTAGCGCGAAAGCAGGGGGGACAGGGGTACTTTTTTTTTTTTTTCTCTTTATTATTTTTTTGCTTTTATCTTATTTTTAAACTGTTCCTTTCATTTTTTTTTTTTAAATCATTTTTATTATCTCAAGGAATGTAAATATCCCCTATGATAGCAATAGGTAGTGACAGGTACTCTTTTTTGAAAAAATTGGGGTCTATTAGACCCTAGATTTCTCCTCTGCCCTCAAAGCATCTGACCACACCAAGATCGCTGTGATAAAATGCTTTCCCAATTTCCCAATGGCGCTGTTTACATTCGGAGAAATCTAAGTCATAAAATGCTCGTAGCTTACGGTTTCTTAGGCCATAGAGATGTTTGGAGCCACTCTGGTCTCTGACCAGCTCTATGGTCAGCTGGCTGAATCACCGGCTGCATTCTCAGGTTCCCTGTTGAGACAGGAGAGCCAGCGAAAAACACGAAAGACTGGGGGGGGGGGGCGGCATTCCCTCCCACTGCTTGTAAAAGCAGTCTAGAGGCTAATTAGCCGCTAGGATTGCTTTTACATGAAAGCCGACTGCTGGCTGAAAAGAATGATACCAAGATGATACCTAAACAATACACATAGAAGTTCATTGATAAAAACGGCATGGGAATTCCCCAAAGGGGAACCCCGAACCAAAATTAAAAAAAAAAATGACGTGGGAGTCCCCCTAAATTCCATACCAGGCCCTTCAGGTCTGGTATGGATTTAAGGGGAACCCCGCGCCAAAAAAAAAAAAAAACGGCGTGGGGTCCCCCCAAAAATCCATACCAGACCCTTAGCCGAGCACGCAACCTGGCAGGCCGCAGGAAAAGAGGGGGGGACGAGAGTGCGGCCCCCCCCCCCTCCTGAACCGTACCAGGCCACATGCCCTCAACATTGGGAGGGTGCTTTGGGGTAGCCCCCCAAAACACCTTGTCCCCATGTTGATGAGGACAAGGGCTTCATCCCCACAACCCTGGCCGGTGTTTGTGGGGGTCTGCGGGCGGGGGGCTTATCGGAATCTGGAAGCCCCCTTTAACAAGGGGACTCCCAGATTCCGACCCCCCCTGTGTGAAATGGTAAGGGGGTACAAGTACCCCTACCATTTCACTAAAAAACTGTCAATGTTAAAAATGACAAGAGACAGTTTTTGACAATTCCTTTATTTAAATACTTCTTCTTCTATCTTCCTTCATCTTCTGGCTCTTCTGGTTCTTCCTCCGGCGTTCTCGTCCAGCATCTCCTCCGCGGCGTCTTCTATCTTCTTCTCCTCGGGCCGCTCCGCACCCATGGCATGGGGGGAGGCTCCCGCTCTTCTCTTCATCTTCTTCATCTTCTTCTCTTCTTCTCTTCTTCTCTTCTTCTTTTCTTCTCTTCTTCTCTTCTTCTCTTCATTTTCTTCTCCGGGCCGCTCCGCAATCCATGCTGGCATGGAGGGAGGCTCCCGCTGTGTGACGGCGCTCCTCGTGTGACAGTTCTTAAATAACGGGGGGCGGGGCCACCCGGTGACCCCGCCCCCCTCTGACGCACGGGACATGACGGGACTTCCCTGTGGCATTCCCCGTGACGTCACAGGAAAGTCCCGTCAAGTCACGGTGCGTTAGAGGGGGGCGGGGTCACTGGGTGGCCCCGCCCCCCGTTATTTAAGAACTGTCAGACGAGGAGCGCCGTCACACAGCGGGAGCCTCCCTCCATGCCAGCATGGATTGCGGAGCGGCCCGGAGAAGAAAATGAAGAAGAGAAGAAAAGAGCGGGAGCCTCCCCCCATGCCATGGGTGCGGAGCAGCCCGAGGAGAAGAAGATAGAAGACGCCGCGGAGGAGATGCTGGACGAGAACGCCGGAGGAAGAACCAGAAGAGCCAGAAGAACCAGAAGATGAAGGAAGATAGAAGAAAGAAGAAGTATTTAAATAAAGGAATTGTCAAAAACTGTCTCTTGTCATTTTTAACATTTTTGACAGTTTTTTTAGTGAAATGGTAGGGGTACAAAACCATTTCACACAGGGGGGGGGGCTGGGATCTGGGGGTCCCCTTGTTAAAGGGGGCTTCCAGATTCCGATAAGCCCCCTGCCCGCAGACCCCCACAACCACCGGCCAGGGTTGTGGGGATGAGACCCTTGTCCTCATCAACATGGGGACAAGGTGTTTTGTGGGGCTACCCCAAAGCACCCTCCCAATGTTGAGGGCATGTGGCCTGGTACGGTTCAGGAGGGGGGGGGCGCACTCTCGTCCCCCCCTCTTTTCCTGCGGCCTGCCAGGTTGCGTGCTTGGATAAGGGTCTGGTATGGACTTTTGGGGGGACCCCACGCCGTTTTTTTTTTTTTTTTTTTTTTTTTTTTGGCGCGGGGTTCCCCTTAAAATCCATACCAGACCTGAAGGGTCTGGTATGGAATTTAGGGGGAACCCCACATCATTTTTTTTTTTTTTTTTTTTTAATTTTGGCCGGGGTTCCCCTTAATATCCATACCAGACCTGAAGGGCCTGGTATGGAATTTAGGGGGACTCCCACGTCATTTTTTTTTTTTTTTTAATTTTGGTTCGGGGTTCCCCTTTGGGGAATTCCCATGCCGTTTTTATCAATGAACTTCTATGTGTATTGTCGGCAATGCATTAATAGCCGCGGGTAGTTTTTAAATGAGTTTTTTCCTTCAAAATGTCATTTTGCTGTCAGACTGTTCTAAACACAGGAAACATGCGCCCCTTTACAGGCATACTATAGACACCCCCCAGGTACGAAATTTAAAGGGATATTACACTTTTATTGTTTGACTTTAAGCATTATTAAAATCACTGCTCCTGAAAAAACAGCCGTTTTTAAAACTTTTTTTTGCATTGATCCATGTCCCCTGGGGCAGGACCTGGGTCCCCAAACACTTTTTATGACAATAACTTGCATATTAGCCTTTAAAATTAGCACTTTTGATTTCTCCCATAGACTTTTAAAGGGTGTTCCGCGGCATTCGAATTTGCCGCGAACACCCCAAATTGTTCACTGTTCGGCGAACTTGCGAACAGCCAATGTTCGAGTCGAACATGAGTTCGACTCGAACTCGAAGCTCATCCCTACTCAGGACATT
Source organism: Aquarana catesbeiana (assembly GCF_042186555.1). NCBI lineage: Eukaryota > Metazoa > Chordata > Amphibia > Anura > Ranidae > Aquarana > Aquarana catesbeiana. Next base: position 521,781,812 of record NC_133325.1, read on the forward strand.
ATGCAGCTTATTTTTAACTTTGGGTATTTATTTCTAGATGCACTTGCCATTCTAAAGAAGGCAATCTACTTTTTAATGTTTTTGCACCCCTGAAGAAAAATATATTTTGAAACACGTTGGGTGTCTTCCATCATTCTGTTTGGCAATTCCCCTCTTGAGTACATTGCATCTGGATAGATTATCCAACCCAATTTTAATATGTATTAAATATTTTTTTGTACAGTTTGTAATAAAGAATTTGTAAACTTTTAAAACCTTTCTATGCATTAAGATAAATACTTCTTCTGTGTATAGCAGCCCCCTAATACTTGAGTCCGATCTTCCTCCAGCGATGTGCATGAGTGCCTCGGCCATACGGGACTCTCCCTCCTGACTTGCTAAGAACTAGCAGCGGTGCCATTGGCTCCTGCTGCTGTCAATCAAAATCAGTTGGCCAAGCAGAGGGGGCGTGGCTGAACCGTCAATGGACACAGAGCTGCAGCTCAGCTCGGGTGCCCCCCATAGCAAGCTGCTTGCTGTGGGGGCACTCGACAGGAGGGAGGAGCCAGGAGTGCTGGAGAGGGACACAAAAGCGGATCGGGACTGCGCTGTGCAAAACCACTGCACAGAGCAGGTAAGTATAAAATGTTTTTAAAGAAAAACAAACAAGACTTTAGTATCACTTTTTAAAGCTGGGCCAAAAGTTGCAGTCTCTGGCTGATTAAGGTATGGGGAATCAACACAGATCTTGTGTTACGTTGCGGTAATGAGCATGTCCCTAAACCTAGTGTAAGTTTTCAGTCTGGGGTAAAAGGTAAACCTATGTAGAATAGTAAGTAAAATGTAATGGGCGTAGTCTAGAGCTGTGAAGATGTGGAATAGACTCCTTCCAGAGGTGGTTCTGGCCAGCTCAGTAGATTGCTTTAAAAAAGGCCTGAATTATTTCCTAAATGTACATACAGTGCCTTGCAAAATTATTCACCCCCTTGGCATTTTTCATGTTTTGTTGCCTCACACCCTGCAATTAACATGGTTTGTTTTGAGGATTTGCTCCATTTAATTTACAGAACATGCACACAACTTTGAAGATTTTTATTTTTTTTATTGTGAAGCAAACAACAAATAGGACAAAATAACAGAAAAAGTCAATGTGCATAACTATTCAACCCCCAAAGTCAATACTTTGTAGAGCCATCTTTTGTGGCTGTCACAGCTCCAAGTCGCTTTAGATAAGTCTCTATGGGCTTGCCACTGGGATTTGTGCCCATTCCTCCTTGCAAAACTGCAGCTCCTTCAAGTTGGATAGTTTGCACTTGTGAACAGCAATCTAAGTCTGACCACAGATTTTCTATTGGATTGAGATCTGGGCTTTGACTAGGCCATTCCAACATATTTACATGTTTCCCCTTAAACCACTCACGTGTTGCTTTAGCAGTGTGTTTGGGGTCATTGTCCTGCTGGAAGGTGAACCTTCATCCTAGCCTCAAAACACACAGACAGACAGACACAGAGGTTTTGCTCAAGAATATCACTGTATTTAGCACCATCCATCTTTCCCTCAACTCTGATCAGTTTCCCAGTCCCAACTTCCTGAAAAACCTCCCCACAGCATGATGCTGCCACCACCATATTTCACTGTGGGGATGGTGTTCTTTGGGTGATGTGAGCTGTTGGGTTTGTGCCAGACATAGCATTTTCTTTGATGGCCAAAAAGTAAAATTTTTGTCTCATCAGACCAGAGCACCTTCCTTCATACATTTTGGGAGTCTCCCACATGCCTTTTCGCAAACTCAAAACTTGCCATTTTGTTTTTTGCTGAAAGTAATGGCTTTCTTCTGGCCACTCTGCCATAAAGCCCAACTCTATAGAGCGTAAGGCTTATTGTCGTCCCATGTACAGATACTCCAGTCTCTGCTTTGGAACTCCTGCAGCTCCTCCAGGGTTACCTTAGGTCTATGTTCTGCTTCTCTGATTAATGCCCTCCTTGCCCAGTCAGTGAGTTTTGGTGTGCGGCCGTCTCTTAGCGGGTTTGCTGTTGTGCCATGTTCTTTCAATTTTGCTTATGATAGATTTGATGGTGCTCCTAGGGATCATCAACGATTTGGATAATTTTTTTTTCTTCTCCTTTTTTTTTTTTTTTTTTTTTTTTTATAACCTAACCCTGACTCATACTTCTCAACAACCTTGTCCCTTACTTGTTTGGAGAGTTCCTTGGTCTTCATGGCAATGTTTGGTTAGTGGTGCCTCTTGCTTAGATGTTGCAGCCTCTGGGGCCTTTCAAAAAGGGGTGTGTGTGTGTGTGTGTGTGTGTGTGTGTGTGTGTGTGTGTGTGTGTGTAGGTAATGACAGATCATGTGACGCTTACATTGCACAAAGGTGGACATAATTTCACTAATTATGTGACTTCTGAATGTAATTGTTTGCACCAGAGCTTTTTTTGGGCTTTGGTGTCCTTTTATGAAACTGCGGTAAAATACCGCTATTCAGTTCTCAGGCATTCTCAGAGGAGATCGCTCTCCTCTGAGTGCCTGTTTATGATGGTTTGTAGCTCGCTTCTCATGTTGAGTTGAGAAGCGATCTACAAACGCCGGGAACTCTTGAGAACGGCTCCTCTCACTATAATCTTGTGTGATGTAGCGGGATTACAGTATGAGGAAGTGTAAAATACAAAAAGTTGAACACAAATCAGCACACATTATTCCCCAACATATTAATAAAATAAAGTTAAATTCCCCCTACACAATATACATTAACCGAATTATAATAAAACATTGTTTTTATCAATATTTAAAGGTCATACATGTGCCTATTTAAATGTGAATGGTGTATAGTAAATGACTGTAATCCACATATGTAATGCAGCTATACACCATTCATATAAATGCAAAATACATTTATAATCATTAAAAAATAATTGTAATAAAGTATACATTTATAAATATTAATAAATTTAAAATAAAATATATTTCATAATTGATAAACACCCGTATAACTGTAATTGAACATGCCATATAAGTGTCATATCACCTGGTTGGTCTGGCCAGGCTCCGTGTGGAGATCCAGGGTCTTGGTGAAGGTAGAAAGATCTGCTGGGGAGCAAAGCATGTGGTTTCTCTCATTCTAATTTCCCGAGGTGGAATGGGTAACCCCAATGATGGTTGGTTAGCAGCCTGGAAAAGCTTTTTCTTTTTCAAACATCATGGGACACAGGCTAATAGGCTTTTTATAACAGCTTACCTGTAAAATCCTTTTCTTTTGTGGTACATCACAGGACACAGAGCCTCAGTAATTACTGATGGGTTATGTAGTATCACAAGGTGATTGGACACTGGTCACACCCTTGACAGGCAGTTCAACCCCCTATATAACCCCTCCCCTTACTGGGGATACCTCAGTTTTGTAGCAAAGCAATATAAGTGTATTAGAAGAGGGACGGGACCTCTGTGTCCCGTGATGTACCTCAAAAGAAAAGGATTTTACAGGTAAGCTGTTATAAAAATCCTATTTTCTTTCTCGTACATCACGGGACACAGAGCCTCAGTAATTACTGATGGGATGTCCCAGAGCAATGCTATTTGAGGGGAGGGGACCACACAACGTAGGGTGTAATCAGACCTGAGGACCTCGTACTGCTGCCTGCAGCACACTGTGCCCAAAGGCGATATCCTCATGCCTTCCCACATCCACCTGATAAAATCTGGTAAATGTATGGACTGAAGACCAGGTTGCGGCCTTGCAGATTTGAGCCATAGAGGCCCGGTGATGCACCGCCCAAGAAGCACTAATAGCCCTTGTGGAGTGTGCCTTGATTTGAAAAGGTGGAATTTTCTGTTTTGAAACCGTAAGCTTGAATAATCATTTGTCGAATCCATTTTGAAATGGTAGACTTTGACGCTGCCTGTCCTTTATTGGGACCTTCCGGCAGTACAAACAAAACATCCGTTTTGCGAATTTGAGCAGTTGCTTCCAGATAGGCCTTGACTGCTCTTACTACATCCAAGGAATGTAGTGACCTTTCTTCCGTAGAACAAGGATCTGGGAAAAAGGAAGGCAGAACAATATCTTGTTAAAATAAATAAAAATAGGTATGTTTTGGCGCTACCTGAAAACCTAAATATTAGGTCTATGCCGGGATAGCCTTATGGAGTACTTAAACCATACCACTCTTATATACCTATATAGCATTCATAGAGTGCATTCCCCATAAGTTATAAATTGTGAAGATAAAGTAAAGTCAACTATATGGGTGTACCCACACTGGTATAATGATAGAGGATGTATGATCTAGAGACGATATAAATAGATCTAATTAGATGTCACACAATGAAAGGTTGCAATCCAGCACCCAATAATGGAGCTAGAGGCTATACCTCTATATGTGCACTAATCAAAAAATTGTGTTCCATGTATTACAAGACACCCCCATACATACTTATATGTATACAATACAGTTACATAACTGCACATATGGTGTGCATCAAGGGGTGGATGTTACTCACAGACCAATTTGTATACAGTGCACCTAGGTCAAAATGCCTTAATCACAAGCCATATATACATTAGTTTATGGCATAGAATCGCATACATGCATAGCAGTTCATATTGTTAGAAGTTGCAGCAGATATATCTCAGTAGAGTAACTATGTTGAGTTAGGAATTTCCCAAGGGTGACTTTAGTGCAGAGTAGGGCTGGGAAAAAAATCGATTTAAATCTTGAATCGAGTTGAGAGGTCAAATCGATTCAAAATTTAAGCAAATCGATTTTTTTAGATTTTTTTTTTTTTTTTTTTTCACCGCGCCGGTCCGGAGGCGCTGCGGGCATGAGTTTTTAGGCGAGGCCGCGGCTTCGGCCTAGTCCGCGGCTACGGCCGGACGGCGCAGACTAGGCCGAAGCCGCGGCCTCGCCTAAAAGCTCATGCCCGCAGCGCCTCGGGACCGGCGTGATTTCCAAAAAAAAAAACTCGATTCGAATCGTGAATCGAGTTTTTTTTCAAGAGAATCGAAGATTTTTTTTTTTTAAGAAAATCTCCCAGCCCTAGTGCAGAGACAGTTGCCTGGTGACTTTGGTGCTCCCCCTTGTGGTTGCCTACTCACCAGCTCCCGGAACCCCTGCAGGGGTAATGCGCCTGTAGTGTGTTAGAATGGAACTCTCTGCTTGCTGCGGTGGGTGCCTTCGGTGTAACCAGCTCCCCAACCCCTTACAGGGGTAGTACGCCTGCAGTAAGGTGTAGATGGAACTCTGTGCTTGCTGTGATGGATGCCTCCTATGTTTCCCAATTGGTGGAGGTATTGCAATCCCTCGTGTATTAAAACATAATGAAAAGAGCTTTCATAGCGTAATAAAGTAAAGTCACTTTATTTAAAAACATGTATAAACAAAAAATAAAAAATAAAAATAAAAAGTATAAAAAATATTCCAAAAACTAGTATATTCCCACCCAGTGGGTAACTGGGATAGGATACCAATAGTTCCTGACAAGTAAACAAAATTAAAAAGTCCCTACTGCAGAGCATAGAACGAGATGGGGGGATGAGACCGCCAGACGCTGATACAGCGTTCCACCCTCTCGAGAGCCCGGAGATGACGTAAAGAGAGTGGTGCCGTCTTGCGCGCTTCGTTTTAATTTTGTTTACTTGTCAGGAACTATTGGTATCCTATCCCAGTTACTCACTGGGTGGGAGTATACTAGTTTTTGGAATATTTTTTATACTTTTTATTTTTATTTTATGTTTATACATGTTTTTAAATAAAGTGACTTTACTTTATTACGCTATGGAAGCTCTTTTCATTATGTTTTAATACACGAGGGATTGCAATACCTCCACCAATTGGGAAACATAGGAGGCATCCATCACAGCAAGCAGCAAGCACAGAGTTCCATCTACACCTTACTGCAGGCGTACTACCCCTGTAAGGGGTTGGGGAGCTGGTTACACCGAAGGCACCCACCGCAGCAAGCAGAGAGTTCCATCCTAACACACTACAGGCGCATTACCCCTGCAGGGGTTCCGGGAGCTGGTGAGTAGGCAACCACAAGGGGGAGCACCAAAGTCACCAGGCAACTGTCTCTGCACTAAAGTCACCCTTGGGAAATTCCTAACTCAACATAGTTACTCTATTGAGATATATCTGCTGCAACTTCTAACAATATGAACTGCTATGCGTGTATGCGATTCTATTCCATAAACGAATGTATTATATAGCTTGTGATTAAGGCATTTTGACCTAGGTGCACTGTGTACGAATTGGTCTGTGAGTAACATCCACCCCTTGATGCACACCATATGTGCAGTTATGTAACTGTATTGTATGCATATAAGTATGTATGGGGGTGTCTTGTAATACATGGAACACAATTTTTTGATTAGTGAACATATAGAGGTATAGCCTCTAGCTCCATTATTGGGTGCTGGATTGCAACCTTTCATTGTGTGACATCTAATTGGATCTATTTATATCGTCTCTAGATCATACATCCTCTATCATTATACCAGTACCCATATAGTTGACTTTATCTTCACAATTTATATCTTGTGGGGAATGCACTCTATGAATGCTATATAGGTATATAAGAGTGGTATGGTTTATGTCAGGGGTCCTCAAACTACGGCCCTCCAGCTGTTGCAGAACTACACATCCCATGAGGCATTGTAAAACTCTGACATTCACAGACATGACTAGGCATGATGGGAATTGTAGTTCCTGAACAACTGGAGGGCCGTAGTTTGAAGACCCCTGGTTTAAGTACTCCATAAGGCTATCCCGGCATAGACCTAATATTTAGGTTTTCAGGTAGCGCCAAACATACCCATTTTTATTTATTTTAACGCGATTGACAGGGCACCTCATTGGGGTACTCTGTGTAAGGGGGGCAGCAACCTGTGGTTTCTGGCCTTATAGACTTGTCCTAAGCGCAGTTCTTTACACACGAGATAAAGAACAATATCTTGGTTTAGATGGAAATCTGAAACCACCTTCGGTAAAAAGCTAGGATGAGGGGGCGCAATATCACCCTATCCTTATGCAAGAGTAAGAAATGGCTACCAGAAAAATTAACTTTCTTGTCAACAAGACCAAGGGAATTTGATGTATTGGTTCAAAAGGCTGTCTTTGTAAGACTGACAGAACCAAATTCAAGTACCACGGGTTTAGGGGCGCCTTAACCGGGGGATTAAGACGCATCACCCCCTGCATAAAGTTTCGGACCAAAGAATGTGAAGCAAGTGGCCGTGAAATAATACTGATAAGGCCGAGACCTGGCCCTTGATGGTACTCAAGGCCAGCTTCATTTCTAATCCCATTTGTAGAAAGTCAAGAATTCTACCTATGACATATTTCCTGGGATGCCAACCCCTGGCTTCACACCAGGATACATAAGTCTTCCAGACTCTGATAAATTACTCTGGAAGCTGGCTTCCTTGCATTGATCAATGTAGAGATCACAGGACCTGAAAGCCCATGATTCTTAGACCCTTTGTTTCAATAGCCAAACCGTCAAATTTAGCGTTTGTAAGGCAGGATGGAATACTGGACCTTGAGATAACAGGTCTGGACGTGACGGTAGGGTCCACGGGGAACCCACTGTCATCTTTACTATTTCTGCATACCAAGCTCTTCTGGGCCAAGCTGGGGCCACCAGAAGTACCGACTTCTTTTCCTGCCTGATCCTGCGAAGGAGCCGTGGCAGTAGCAGAATAAGGAGGGAATGCATAAATCGGTGAGAACCGATGCCACGGAATCACCAATGCATCTGTCCCGCATGCAAGAGGATCCCTTGTTCTTGCCACAAACTTGTCAATCTTCTTGTTGAACCTAGATGCAAAGAGATCCACATCTGGAATCCCCATCTTTGGCATATGGCCCAAAAGACGTCGGGGTGAAGAGACCATTCCCCTGGGAATAACTGCTGGCGACTCAAATAGTCCGCCTGCCAGTTCTCTATCCCCGGAATGAAAACTGCCGATATGCATGGCACATGTTTTTCTTCCGAGACTAAAATCTGGTTCACTTCGTCCTGAGCTGCCCGACTCCTTGATGATTGATATAAGCCACTGCTGTGGCATTGTCGGACTGGATCCTGACAGGGCAACCCTGTAGCCTGAGAGTCCAGGCCTTTAGGGCTAGACCCACCGCACGGATCTCCAGAATGTTGATGGGTAAGGTCCTCTCGTTTTTGGACCATTCCCCCTGGACCGCAGACTGTTGCAGAACTGCTCCCAAACCCGAAAGACTGGCATCCGTTGTTACCACTGTCCAGGTAACCGGTAAAAAGGATTTCCCTTTTTTCAGGTTTTTGGGTATTAACCACCAACTGAGGCTCTGACGCACTGTAGGAGACAGACGCATCGGAAAATCTAATGCCTGCACCTTCTTGTTCCAGGCAGACAGAATACTGTGTTGCAGCAGTCTTGAATGAAACTGAGCATAGTGAACTGCTTCGAATGAAGCCACCATCTTTCCCAGCAGCCTCATACAGAGGCGAACAGAAGGACTTTTTTTCTTTTTTTTTTTTTTTTTTTTTTTTTTGTCCTGACCACCTGAATCAGTTCTTTTTAAGGCACTGATCTTTGCCTGAGGTAAAAATACCTTCTTTTGGTTTGTGTCTATGACCAGGCCCAAATACTCTAGTCTTACTGGTTTTAAGAAAGACTTTTCTAAGTTGAGAATCCAACCTAGGTATTCCAAGTAGTTGACTGTGGTGACCAAGTTCTATGACAGTTATACCTTGGGCCCTTAATCTGGCTAGAGGAGGAGCCAAGATCTTTGTAAACACCCGAGGTGCAGTGGCTATAAACTGAAAGTGGCGTTTTTCTACTTCGAAACGCAAGTACTTTTGATGAGCAGGGAAAATGGGCACATGCAGATACGCATCTCTGATGTCTATCGATGCCAGAAATTCTCCTTGTAGGATGGAGACTACTGATCGAATTGATTCCATGTGAAAGGATCGAATCTTTAGGAATCGGTTTAGATCCTTTAGATCCAGAATAGGTCTGACATCTCCATTTGGTTTTTGAACCGTGAAAAGGTTTGAATAAAACCCCAATCCCTGCTCCTCCGTGGGAACCACCACGATGACTTTTTGTGACAATAGTCGCTCTAACGCTAGGAGAGACTGCTTTTTCTCTGGATCTCTGGGGACATTTGATCTGAGGAATCGAGGAGAGGGGAATACTCGGAACTCCAGTTTGTAACCTAGGGTTACCGTGGAGCTTACCCATTTGTCCTAGAAATCTTCCTGCCAGAGCTGTGGGAACTGTAGCAGCCCCCCACCCGAGCGAGGGCCGGGGCGCTCCTTCATAAAGAGGCTTTAGCGTCTTGTCTAATAGGCTTCTTCCCCCAGGACTTCTTTTGTCCCTGGGATCGACTCTGAAATGTATTTCTTGAGTCTGACGGGGGAGGCCGTCGCGACTGCCTGGAGGCTGATGCTCCTGGCACCGGGGAAAGCGCCCGTTTTAAAAGAGGGACGTTTGCTCCTTTTCTTAACTGGTAAGAGTGTGCTTTTCCCACTATAGATCTTTTGGATATAATTGTCCAAATCCTCTCCAAACAGCTTTGCACCACGAAATGGAAATCCAGCCAGAAGCTTCTTACATGGCGATTCGGCTGACCAATTTTTCAACCATAAGATTCTACGCATATGCACCAACCCAAGCGAAAAGCGAGAGGTTTGGATGATAGAATCTCTGCGTCAACAGCAAAACATAAAGCCGCTGGAAGGTTAGCCAACCCCTGGGCTTGCTGTTCAGGTAAAACTTTGAGGACCTGTTTAACATGGTCTCAAGTATTGACAGACTCCCAATTGCTGCCACTGCAGGTTGAGCTACCGAACCTGCTAAGGAAAATATATTTTTTAACAGGAATTCCATTTTTTTATCAGTTGGATCCCTAAGCATCTGAGCGTTGTCAACAGGACAAGTCAGACTTTTATTTACGGAGGAAATGGCGACGTCAACTGCTGGTATATCCCACATTTTTCAAAATTTTTCCTCCATAGGATAAAGCGTTGAAAACTTTTTAGGCGGAAAAAAATGTTTATCTGGGTGATCCCACTCAGAATAAATGAGCTTTTCCAGTAAATTCTGAATAGGAAAAGCATGTGTTTGAGGAGGCTTCAGTGAACCCAAAGAAGAGGAGGGTTCTTTAACTGACTCAGATATGGGCAACTTAAATGTGGAGTGGACCAATCCAGCAAGGATCTGAACTAGCACCTTCTCATCCTGAGAAGCTGAAGAGGGCCCTTCTCCACTTGATTCCTCAGAAGAGGAATCATCAGTCCCACCTAGTGCGTTTTTCTTCCACTGAGTGAAGATGCAATTAAGGCCATTAGTCTTTCCTCTAGTCCATTAATGGTTGAGGAAAAAAACCTGCTGCGTAATGTATACAGGGGCTGAAGTACCAGAAGCAAATGCAGCCCCTGACCCCGACGGCTCACCCTGGCTAGCCATCCCAGGTCCCACAGGGGGGGAAGGTGCAGCAGACGGGGGTCCTCGGAGCCTGAGGGAGATCCCCTAGAGCCTCTGGTTTTCGGGGTACCTGTACCTCTTCTACCCATAGTGCAAAGCAACAAGGTGGAGGTATCACCAAAACACTGCTGAGTGATGTAGTTCAGCAACTGCCGCTGCTACCAATGCCCAGTCTGGTGTTTTAAAGTAAATGCTGCCTGGGAGAATGCCTGTGTCCCTCCATAGGCTGTGTGCACTTGAAAAGAGTGCACTTTATAGCCTGTATAGCCAGCGATGTGGGCGTTTAATCACTCCGAACGTCGCGCTAACGATCCGCCCCCTCGTTTAAAAAAAAAAAGTATTTCCCGCGCGAGCCGAGGCTCCGATCCTCGGGCCAAGCATGGAGGGGAGGCTGGGGTGGAGGAGAGAAGGGCCGGTGGATGGGGAATCGGCTGAAAATGCCGGTAGCGCGGCAGTGACGGTGGAGTGGTAATTACCGCTATCTATTCAGACCACCTGGCCCCCCTAAATCATGGGGGGAAGCATCTCTAAGGAGAGAGCCCCCCAACCCATCCTACCTGGAGCCTGGCTGGAGAAGTGTGCAGCGTGGACACTGAGACAGAACAAGCATGACAAGGTATGTGCTCATGGCAGCCCCCGGTGGCGACAATAGGCATAGCATACATTTACTTAAAGGAGAAAACCTACTAGAATAAAAAAAATCCTTGAGGCATCTCCCTTACCTTATCCAGCTGCAGGGTTCTGTTTATACAGACCCAATCTTCACCTCTCACGGTGGGCTCCGTTTGAGAAACCTTCAGAGACTGGGGCCCCCTTGAATAGGAGGATCCGCAGTTCTGGCCCCGTAAAGCACCCTGCCAGGGATATGGCTGAAAAAAACAAATACTGGGTCCCAGGGTCCAGCCCTCTAAAAAGAGAAGCGTTACAGGTAAAACCGAGGCCCGGGTACCATCCAATTTGGCCTGAAAAAGCACTTTGAATGGATCCGGTTGCATGGCTTGCCCCAGTATAGGATATCCCTTTGGAGCTAAGCACAGCATATCTTATTCGTGACCAACACCTAAGACACTGGCGAAAAAAACCGAGGTATCCCCAGTAAGGGGAGGGGTTATATAGGGGGTTGAACTTCCTGTCAAGGGTGTGACCAGTGTCCAATCACCTTGTGATACTACATAACCCATCAGTAATTACTGAGACGCTGTGTCCCGTGATGTAGGAGAAAAATTTCATTTACCTGCTGGGTTATACTCCATCTCCAGGTGAATGGACACTGGTAGACCAAAGGTCTTTAGACAGGAAGTGATCCCCTATATAACCCCTTCCATACAGGAAGTACTTTAGTTTTTTACCAGTGTCTGCAAGGTGGATGGCACGGTTTGTTTGAGCTCTCTGAGCTCCAGGTCTCTAGTCCCACAAACTGTTTTTAAATCAAGGGGTTGACCGATCTGATCCATTTGACACAGGCTTTATATGCTTAGATTAGGGGTCTCAAACTCAAATTACCTGAGGGCCACAGGACAAGTTTTCATATCCCATGGGGGCTGCATACAAACTTTCAAACTTCAAAAACAACATTAAACTAGTATATACAGTGGTAGTTACTGCTTGCTACCAGTCACTGCTTACTGCCAGATGCTTGGCAGTGTTTTCTCTGCAGAAGCCAGCAGGAGCTCAGCCGTCAGCTTGTGGGTCCTGCTGGGAGCTGGCTGTAGATCTGTGGGTTCTGCTGGCCTGTAGGCCATGGCCAGCAGGACCCCACAGGTCAGCGTCCGGCAGGACCCCACAGGCCATGGGCACTTGGGCAGCTCCCAGTGTTGAGGGCTATTTTGAGGTTACTGGATGGGCACTGGGGCAGGGTAAATGAGGTGTATAGGGGAGGAGATAGAAGGGATGATCATGTGGGGGTCAGCTGGGGGTGTCGGGGTCTCTCACTGTGACCTCAGCAATGGGCCGATGGCAGCTGCCAGCTCAGGCTCAGCAGGACAGGTCTTTCTCCTTGCACACTGAGCCAGTGAATCAGACTCGGCCACGACGGTGTCCAAGAAGATCCTACTAGGAGTTGTAGTTTGTTAACTTTCACCAGACTGGCTGCGCTCGCTGCTCTCCAGACTCCACCCACCGGGTGCAGGGAGCTTCAGCACGCAGCCATGGACAACTCCCAGAAGCAACAGCGGCGGACGTCACGTGACTGACGTCAGCTAGCCCCAACTTTCTCTGAGTCCAACAGGAAGGAAAAAAAAAACTATCGTAAGCAGGCGGCCGTTATACAAGTATCAGTATCCTGGTGAACTAGTCCAGTGGGCCAATTGTAACCACTCCGCAGGCTGGTACTTTGAGACCCCTGACTTAGATAAATGGCCCCCCAAACCTCGCAAAGAAGAATCAAGATCCTGTGAGGTCTGTAATGTGGCCTCCGGGTGCTGGACCCTGCGAAGTGGAATCCTGGACACCACAGCGCTAAGGCATTTCTGCAGGGTGCTGTATGGGTCCAAGGGAGTGGACCCCAAACATGAAAAGGGTACCCAGTCCTTGAAGGTCCTCAAGTGACAGAAACCCGCTGTGATGGGTGAAGTTTGGGCTCTTAGTTTATAAGCTGCCCTGCGCCTGGACAGGTAAGTGAAACACCTTTATTATTGTCGTGTCCCAGTGATTGTAACAATCGCTCAAGCTAGCTAGAGGCTGGACACCTGTGTGTGGTGACCATGCTTGTCTGTCTGTTTACCTAATATGATGGTACACGACGGTGTGCTATTTTGTCTTGGTTCACCATGGCGCATGTGTGTTCGCAAGAGTGCCGCTGTGCTCAGCAATTGTATGGCGCACGTTCATTCGCAAAAGTGCAGCTGGACTTAGCAGTTTGGCAGCCATGGCGCACACAACTTCGCCTCACATGCGCAGTGGCCTTTATTTGGGCGCATGAAGATTCGCGTCATATGCGAATATAGCGGGGACCGTGCACGCACAGAACGTTCTGGCTGTGTAGGCCAAGTATGCTGTGCTTCCAGAAGGCAGCTGTGGGACACAGCAGGCACTTGCAGCAGTTCATTTCTCCTTACCCGGGTCACATGAGTCATCAAGTGTTACTTGGCAGACTAAAGGTGCTAAGCAGGAATGTTACATAGGGGCTTGGTGAGCCCTATTAATCACTTCAGCCCCGGAAGATTTGGCTGCTCAGTGAACAGAGCACTTTAACTGCGCTGCTTTAGCTGGTAATCGTGCGGTTATGCAATGCTGTATCCAAACGAAAAATGAGTCTTTTTTTTTTTTCAGGCAAATAGAGCTTTCTTTTGATGGTATTTGATTGCCTCAATTTTTTTTTTTTTTTTTCCCCTGACAAACGGCGAAAGACCTGAATTTTTAAACATTATATTTTTACTTTTTTGTTTATAAAAAAAAAAAAAAATAAAAAATCCAATAAACTCCATTTTACACATACATTTAGCCCAAAATGTATTCAGCCACATGTCTTTGGTAAAAAAAAGTTATAGTGTCTACAAACTAGGGTACGTTTTATGGAATTTATGCAGCTTTTAGTTTGACTGCCTATCTCATTTCTTGAGGTGCTAAAATGGCAGGGCAATACAAACCCCCCTCCAAATGACCCCATTTTGGAAAGTAGACCAAGTATATTGCTGAGCGGCATGTTGAGCCCATTAAATATTTTATTTTGTCACAACTGAGTGTATTTTTTTAATTGTAATTTTAAAGTTGTCAATGGTATATTGTTCAAACATGGCATGGTTATATGTGGAATTACACCCAAAAATGCATTATGCTGCTTCTCCTGAGTATGGGGATACCACATGTGAGATTTTTTTGGGAGCCTAGCCACGTACAGGACCCCAAAATCTAAGCACCACCTTCAGGCTTTCTAAAGGCGTACAATCCTGGAATTTAAGAAAGGATCCAGTTCACCCTAAAGCTTTGTATAGCACATAAGCATTCAGCAGAGCCAATTGGAATAAACTGCTCGTTGAGGTCCACCCCTCCCATGTTAAGGTTATATTCATGGACATAGAGGGGTTTCTCCACAACACCAGTCGACGTTTGAATTTGGACCGTCGTGTCTGTGTAAAGGGAGGACAGAACGAAAACATTCTTATCCCTCCACAGTGAGCAAATTATTACACTTCAAGCAGTCTCTCTCCCTCAGCCTAAGATGGGAATCTACAAGCCGCTGGGGTAAGCCCCCGGTGATTAGATTGCACGGTGCCAATTCCATGATCAAACGAGTGACTTAAGTGGCACGCTTGTGTAATTGTCCACATACAAGTGGTACCCCTTTCCGAATAAGGGTGACACCAAGTCCCACGTAATCTTACCAGCGCTCCCTATGTAGTCTGGGCAGTTCTCTGGCTCTACGTAACTATGTGTAGCCTGTTGCCCTGTCAGAGCTTGTACATCTTGACCCCATATCTGGCACGCTTGCTGGGAAGATACTGTTTGAAAGACAAGCGGCCAGAAAACGTAATCAGGGACTCATCAACACAGACAACTTGATGGGGAGTAAAGGTTGCAAGCTGCTGGTTGAAGTGGTTTACGAGGGGCTGAATTTTATAGAGCCGATCGTATTCGGGGTCACCCCGAGGACGACAAAGTTCTTTGTCGTTGAAATGCATGAACCGCAAGATCTGCTCATATTGTATCCTGGTCATGGAGGCAGAAAACACGGGCATATGGTGAATTGTGTCAGTGGATCAATATGAACGCAACTCACTCTTTTTAGTTATGCCCATGAGGAGGGATAGGCCCAGGAAGGTCCTAAATTCGGAGACTGTAATGTGTCTCCAAGCTCTGTCAAGGGTCAACTGGGGATTAGCGGCGATGAATTGACCAGCATACAAACTGCTTTGGTCCACAATAGATCTATAGAGATCTTCCGTGAAAAACTGCCAATAAAAATCAAGTGATGTAAAATCAACTGTTTCCACTTGAATTCCTGGTTGGCCTGTGAATGGGGGAAGTACGGGTGCTGCAGAAGTGGTGGGCTTCCAATTCGGATTGGCAAATGCAGCAGGAAGGGCGCTATGGGCTCGACGGGCCTGTCCTTCTTCTTTTTTTTTTTTTTTTTTTCTTCTTCAAAAGCCTCTCAGTTGCAGAGGCTTTTGATCCTGACCGAAATGGTTTGTTCTGCCTTCAAGTTGCCTCTTGCAGAGGTGACTGAGCCCCCCCTGGTCTTCTTTGGGATCCCTGAGGCCTCTTCTGGCCGCACAGGCTTTCCCTCTACACCCCATTTTTGAACAGGCAGTGTTTGCTGATTGGGAACATCCTGACAGGATTTTTGTTCCTAAGAAAAGGTTTTCCTTTTATATCCCATGGATGAAAAGTTTGCTAAATGGAGCATGCCAGCCGTAGATGCAGCAATCTATTCCTTAAACAAGAACTTGTCCTGTAGATAACGCACAGGGCTTGAAAGACCCTGTTGACAAGAAATTGGAGTAATTATTAAAAGCTTCCTTTTTCTTTGGCCAATTCAGCTATTCAGCCAGCTGTTGCAGCAATTGGCATCTGCCAGTCCGGAAACTATCAGGTTAAATGGCCTGATAGGCCTAACCAAGAGGATGATCTGCCTGAAAGTAAGACCGATATTCCTCAAGCGCTGTGTTCTGCTGTTGACTCTTGAAGGATTCAATACAGCAGGTTTCCTTCAACTTTTTTGTAAAAAGTTATTGGCAGGTTTCCCTCTTCATGGGGAACATTTATTTGATGGTCATTTCGACAAATATATCCAAAAGATTTCCGAAGGGAAGAGTTTTCTACTTCCTGTGAAGAAAAGCACTAGACGTCCCTCGCTTAAAAGCTCAGGAACTGCTTCCTCAAATATCTCAGCGTCAAGGCAGTTCTGCTGCTAACAGGGCACTAGGGCCGGGGCAAGCCCCAGGGCCAGAAGAAGCCCTGGGTCCAAAGCTCTTCTAAACCCAGCACCAAGCCCTCCTTTTGAGGGGATGCCCCCACTCTATCGAGTGGGTGGAAGGCCGCTGCACTTTGCGGACATTTGGAGAACAATAATTCAGGATGAATGGGTCACCTCCAATTATATCTTGCTGTTACAAGCTGGAGTTGCGGGGGGATCCCCCTCAGCTTTTTAAGATCCAGCGTTCCCTTGGATCCTTCAAAAAATGGATTGCTTCAGGTTCCTGTATCCGAAAGGGGCACAGGGTTTTACTCAAACCTGTTTACAGTTCAGAAACCAAACTGGGACACAAGGCCCATTTTGGACCTAAGATCCCTGAACAAGTATCTACTGATCAAGTCCTTTCGGATGGAGTCTGTCCACTCAGTAGTAGCCTCACTCCAGAGGGGAGACTTTCTAGCCTCCATCGATTTTTATAAAGACGCGTATTTACACATGTCTATCTTTCAGCCTCATCAGAGGTTCCTACGTTATGCAGGAGAGGAACGTCCTTTTTTCATTTTGTGGCTCTACTCTTCGGGCTTGCTACGGCTCCCCGTGTGTTCCCAAAGGTCCTAGCACCAGTACTGGGTCTTTTAAGGGTCCATGGGATCCTGGTGCTCGGATATCTGGATGACTGCCTGCTCAGAGATCACTCAGTACAGGCTCTAGAACAGAGCATAATATGCACAGTGTGCTATTTGAAAAGCTTAGGCTGGATCATAAATACAGAAAAGTCAGCCTTGAAACCAGCTCAAAGTCTAAAGTATTTAGGTCTGATCCTAGATATGGTTCAAACAAGAGTATTCTTGCCACCTGTAAGGAACTGTGCCCTGAAGGTTCAGGTGCATCGGATAAGGGGGACCAGACAACCCTCCATTCGGCTCTGTATGAGTCCAAAGTGCTTATATCCTCGGGCACTCTTAAGCCTAAACTGGTTGCAAGAACTGTACCTGAGAAAGGGAAAATCCTTTCTCCCGGTAACTTGGCGAATACTGACTACAAATGCCAGTCTCTCAGGCTGGGGAGTGACCCTAGAAGGGCTCACAGCTCAGGGGAAATGGTCAGGGACAGAACAGATCCTGCCCAGTATCATCCTGGTTTTACGGGCAGTACGTCTGGCCCTACGGTCCTGGACCGTGGAGCTTCAGTACTGCCCGATCAGGGTTCAGTCTGACAATGCCACTGCAGTGGCCTATATAAACCACCAAGGCGGTGCCTGGAGTCGTTCTGCTCTGAAGAAGGTGAACCACATACTAGCCTGGGCAGAGGGACATGTGCCGAGTCTATCGGCAGTCCATATCCCGGGAGGAGAGAACGAAGGCAGATTATCCCAGCAGATCTGTCTGGGGAAATGGTCCCTACATCCAGGGGTGTTCAGTAAATTTTGCCAGCGTTGGGGAAGGCCAGAGGTCGACCTATTGGCATCCAGGTTCAACAACAAGCTACAGCAATTTGTGTCCCGAACAAGAGATCCTCTGGCAATTGGAGCAGATGCTCTGATAGTTCCATGGAGCCAGTACTCCCTGGTTTATGCTTTCTCTCCAATCCCTCTCCTTCCACATTTGTTGTGCAGGATTCAGAGAGGGGGTGGTTCCAGTCATTCTGGTGGCACCAGCCTGGCCCATAAGGCCCTGGTTCCTGGAGATTGTGAGACTGACAAGACGGGCCATGGATGCTTCCATGTCACCCTGATCTACTGTCTCAAGGTCCTATATTCCACCCCAATCTACTGTCTCTTAATTTGACAGCATTTCTATTGAAACCAGGGTGCTGAAGGACTTTGGGATCTCGGGAACAGTAGTGTCTACCCTAGTGAATGCTAGAAAAGCTGTCACTAGGAAGAGTTATCAGAAGGTCTGGAAGACTTGTATTGCTTGGTGTGAAGCCAGAAAATGGCATCCTCGGAAATACGTGATTGGGAGAATTCTTTTCTACAGTCGGCTGTGGAAATCAGATTTGCCTTTGAGTACAGAGGTCAGATTTTGGCCTTGTCGGTATTCTTCCAAAGGCCTTTAGCATCCCATTCGTTAGTCCGAATCTTTATGCAGGGGGCAACTCGTTTTGCTTTCCCTATTAGGTCACCTATGTGTCCTTGGGACTTGAACTTGGTGCTGTCTGTGTTACAGAAACAACAATTTGAACCTATCAAGGAAATTCCATTACACATGCTGTCGCGCAAGCTAGCCTTCCTGATGGCCATCACCTCGGCTAGAAGGGTGTCTGAGTTGGCGGCCCTTTCATGCAGGGAACCATACTTGATCCTTCATCACAACAGGTTTGTGTTACGACCTGTGCCATCCTTTTTGCCAAAAGTGGTGTCGGCCTTTCATTTAAATCGGGACATTGTTTTGCCTTTTTTCTCTCAGCCTCGCTCAGTGGAACAGAAGACTGCATTCATTGGCCATTGTCCGGGCAGTCAAGGTTTATTTGTCTAGCTCTGCGGAGATCCGAGGATCACACTCAAAAGGCCCCAAGAAGGGGCAGGCAGCTTCCATGGCTTCCATTGCTAATTGGGTCCATCAATTGATCATTCAGGCCTATGGTCTGAAATAATAAAGCTCCTCCCTTTTAGGGTGGGAGCTCATTCTACCAGGGGTGTAGGAACCTCTTGGGCTTTTTGCCATCAGGTATCTGTGGCTCAGATTTGTAAGGCTGCTATCTGGTCTTCAGTGTATACGTTAACAAAATTTTATCAAGTGGATGTTTGAGCAGCCAAGGCTTTGGCTTTTGGCTGCAGTTTACTGCTCTGGGATGTCCCACCAGATAATGAATATTAGTCTGACGAATATTAGTCTCTGTCCCATGATTTACTCAAAGAAAAGGATTTTACAGGCAAGTATTGTGTGTGTGTGTGTGTGTGTGTGTGTGTGTGTGTATGTATGTGTAATATATATAAAATTATTATATTCTCTATCCTCCGAATCTGCTGATTTGCTCCCACTGTGTCCAATTGCTGCAGGAGCACGCCTCGAGCGTATCAGAGCCGCCAACACAAATTGCGTACAGATACGCAAGTTTGCGCTTAAGGGCCGTCCTGCCGCAGTACATGTACGTGGGGCGGTCCTTAAGTGGTTAATATCATGAATTTAAATGAATATGAATTTGTCAGCCATTATCGGCACTTTTAGCACAATAAAAGCTCTAGAGAAATGCATCCCTTTAAATTTTATGTATGTCTTCACACTGGTCTGTTGCGCTTCCGTTGTGGTGTTAATCTTGTTGCATTCTTGGTCACTTAAAAAAACGCACCAAAAACACCTCCCTGTTGAAATGCATTGAAAACGCATCAATAACACACCCGTTACGTTTTTGAAATCTCAGTACATCTATAGGTACTGCTTGCAGGATTTTTCTCAACTCCCCACCAGCACAACGTCCCAGTGTGAAAGCATTCATTGAGATGGGTGGCAGGCCATTTTCAGGCGCTTTACAAGCGCCATTTTTAGCGCTAAAACGCCTGAAAAGCGCTTCAGTGTGAAAGTAGCCTTAAAAGGAGGCTCCTTCCCACATATCGTCAGTTTTTGTTTCCTCCGGAGGGAACACATAGTGGGGGAGTTAGGTGCTATCCTGAAAGGCCAGGCTCCCTACTCCACCATTTTATTTAATTTTTTTGTACCTACCTCAGAATCGGTTCCTCCCACCTCCACAGGCTGATACGGAGCCTATTGGATGGGTTCCTTCTCCCTCGTCGGTGCTCGGGGAGAGCCGGGACTACTCCAGGTGTTACTGCTCCCAGGTGGTGGCGGAAGGCATGCGGACACACATTTTAGGTCCAGCTGCCCCCCCCCCCCCCCCCCCCCCCCCGAAACGCTGCTGCCATCTTGGGAAGGGCAGTCAGAGAAACTGCATCTGCCGGAAGTGAGGTACCTGGAAGTGGGGCGCACCCTACGAGCAGGCACAGGGTGTCACTTCTGCCTGAAAGAGCAGGGGGGAGGAGGGAGGAATAGGTCTGGTGCCTATAGGTCCGGTGCAAAGGCTCTAATAGAGTCCAGAACCGGCCTTTTCCCACATGCATCACGCTGCAGCACCAGCAATGGATTCGGGAGCCACAGCAAGTGGCACGGGCACCAGCAAGGCCCAGGTAAGGAGCAGACGGGTGTTTTGCTCTCTTTTTACTGTGGGGTCTCTCTAGCTCTCTTCTCCCTAGTTCTTAGTGGGACTTGAGTGTGTTTCCCCCCTGATGGCGAGGCCTGTCTGGGCACATGAGACTTGTTTTTTTTTTTCTCACTGTGCACCTGTGGTGAGCATCTTGAATGAGTTTCAGGCTGACTCAGTAGGATGGTTGGTTTTTCCTTTTTTTTCTTTTTCCCTTATCACGGTAGGCCAAGAGCTCTGACCAGGGGATTAAAAAGAAATGCCCTTCATGCAAAGCAAAGTTACCTGAAGGCTGGAAAAAGACACTGTCAAGCATGCATTGACGCTTTAGTGAAGGAGGAGGCTTCTTCTGCAAGCAGCGATTTGATTGAATCTGTCAAAAAGGAGCTGGATGCCACCATTCAATACTTTCGATCTTCACTTTCAAATCCATCCTCAAGTCAACTGACCACCTCACAATCCTCTCAGAGCTCACTGTTTGTTAGTCCTGGCAGTGGAGGCAGAAATAGGTTCTCTGAACCAGGAAGGGCATTCCCCCTCACACTCTAAAGAAGAGTCGGATGAGGATGATGTGGATAATACACCTTCCAAATACAAATTGTCATTGGAGCAAGTAGACGGCCTCTTAAGGGCAAGTTATGCTGCTCTGGGCTTAGAGAAAGAGTGAAAGGAATTGTCGGAACGGATGGAATCTCTGGAGGAAAAGGTAAAAATTCCCACAAGTCAAGCGATCGCTTTGGTGGAGAAATTGGGCAATTCTGTCAAAAGGACTACTGTAGTCTTTCCCAATAGAAAAAGTGGTAACGACGGATGCCAGTGTGTGGGGATGGGGGGCACACCTGGATCAGAACTTTGGACAAGTAGAATGGTCCCTGTCCAAGGCAGAAAGGTCCTCAAATTGGAGGGAACTAAGGGCAGTCGCCTTGGCATTGGATGCCTTCTCTCCAATCCTCTAAGGTTTCCATGTCCAGGTTTTATCAGACAATGCCACTACCATAGCCTACCTGAACAAACAGGGGGGCACAAGAAGCAAAACTCTTCAGTTGCGGGCATAAAAGATTCTAGGATGGGCGGAAAATCACTTGCTGTCCTTATCAGCAGTCCACTTCAAAGGCACTCTAAACATAGTGGCAGATTTTCCAAGCAGAAGGCTGATTCAAGAGGCAGAATGGAGTTTGAATCCAGAAGTTTTTGCAATGATCACCAGGGCCTGGGGTCAGCCACAAGTGGACCTGTTTGCGTCAGAAGAAAACGCGCAGCTCCCGGTTTCTCTTTTCCAGTCACAGAAACGAAAGTTCCCAGGGGATAGATGCTTTGATGCAGCCTTTGAACTTTCATCTGGGTTACGCCTTTCCCTGTTCCAAATAATCCCGTTAGTGTTGAGGAAAATACAGATGGAAAAGGGGTCAGTAATTCTAATCACTCTATTTTGGCCAAAAAGAGCATGGTTTACCACTTTTCTGCATATGGCAGTCAAACCATCTTGGCAGCTGCCTCTCTGGCAAGATTTACTTCTGCAGAGTCCGATACATCACCCAGAGGTGGC
This sequence comes from Aquarana catesbeiana, assembly GCF_042186555.1. Lineage (NCBI taxonomy): Eukaryota > Metazoa > Chordata > Amphibia > Anura > Ranidae > Aquarana > Aquarana catesbeiana. Next base: position 521,803,795 of record NC_133325.1, read on the forward strand.
CAGACTAACCCTCACCGCCTGGTATCTGAGGAGCAGTTAAGAAACAAAGGTCTGTCAGAGCCCTTGTAAACCACTTTTACTTTCCAATATTTAGCGTAGATCTTTCTGGTTACTGTTTTTCTACTGGAAAGTCTACAACTCCTTGTGTCATTTGATAAATAGAACGTTAGAAAATTTGGTGTCAATTTTGGAATTCCTTCAAAATGGTGCAGACAAAGGCCTTTCAGTCAAGCACACTTAAAGTGCAAATGGCCGCATTGGGAGTCTTTCTAGAGAGACCAGTCTCTTCTGAGCCCTTGGTAGCGATTTTTCAAGGCGCTTACTAGATCCAGACCAGACCAGCCCCAGCTAAGCACTTTCCCAAATGGGATCTATCAGTGGTCCTACAGGCCTTCACAAAGGAACCTTTTGAACCACTACAAGCAATATCACTGAAGAATCTAACCCATAAGACTTTATTTTTAGTTGCAATAACTTCGGCAAGGAGAATTTATGAGCTGCATGCCCTATCGGTTAACCGCTTGCTGTTAACCTCACGCAGATATTTTTTTTGATTGAAAATGCATACTTTATTTTGCAAGAAAATATACAAAAAACAAATACTTAAACAGGGTACATACCAATCTGTACTGTGACGCAGTGCATAAATACACTACATAACAATACATTGCCAAGCATACAAATAAATTACATTCATCCTGCGGTATGATGCCTAATGTGTTGTGCAGAGTAATAATACCCCGAAACATCACATCATGCATGACGCCGCGTTACCCTGAAAGCATTACTTCAAAAACATGTCACAAAAAGTCCGGTCATACAGTCTAAACACATTCAAATGGGCAACGGGTGTGATTGGGGGGGGGGGGGTGGAGAAGGTGGGGTAGGGGAGGGAGAAAAGAGTTCACAGGCCCGAAGCTTTAAGCTTTATTGAACTGCCAAAGGATACACGGGGGAGAGGGGGGGGGGGAGAATATCTTCAGACCTCCTTTTCCTCGAAGTCCATAAGTCCATCAAGTGATCGTGACAGTCCTCGATGGACATCCTCTCCCGCTGGTGGTTGAGGCGCTTTCTGGCGCACCACAAAGCGTCCTTAAAGCAACACAGCACCCGCCAGGCACCGCCAATGTCCTCCTGTGAATGAGTTCCACAGAAGAGTCCGTTCAACACACCAAAGTGTGTGATGGCAGTCTGTGGCACAAAGTCTTTCAGTTCAGGTTCCAAGGCCCTCAACAGGTCCTGTGCAAAGGGGCACTCCCAGAAAACATGCAGAGCAGTTTCTTCCTGGATGATGCAAAAGGGGCAGTGCCTGTATCTGCACAGGTTTCTGGCCTGCATGAATGTCCTGAGTGGCAACCCCCCTTGGATTGCCATCCATGCCAGATCTTTGTGCCTGTTGGTGAGTCTCTTTGAAGAAACATTCCTCCAGACCACTTTACAAGTGGTTGAAGGGAGGCCTGGAACAGTCTCAACAATGTCCGATGCTCTAATCAACTTGTGGATAGTTTTTGGCTTCCACAAGTCGGGCTTCACTCCATGTAGCCCCAGCTCCTTAATAAACTTGAAGGTGTCCAAGTAGTACCAAGGGGTGTCCCAGTTGTAGGGGATGGAGCTGTCCCATTTGTCCCATCCAAGGGTCCTCCAAAGAGGCAGGAGGAAAAAACGGGACATGGAGTTACCACCAGAGTCCACAGTTCTGTCAACCAATGTCCTGCGGATGCAGTTACAAGCAAAGCACACCCTCAGTAGGGTAGCGATGTCGGGCACGCCCTTACCGCCCTTGAGGGGTTCCTTGAACATAACCGCCCGCTTCACTCTGTCCATTTTGGAGCTCCAGATGAAGTGAAACACCGCCCTGGTGATGGCCTTGCAGGTGTTAACCTGGGGGGGCCAGGCCTGGGCGAGGTACTGCAACACAGGGAGGATCTTGCTGCGGAGTACCAGTGTTTTACCTTCGATGGTGAGTTCTCTGAGGCTCCAAAGTCCAAACTTCTGTCTCATCTTTGACAGTCTTTCCTCCCAGGACTTCAGGGCTGCGCCCTTAGCTCCAAACCAGACCCCAAGGATTTTGATGAAGTCCGTCTTGATGCTGAAAGGAATTGGTGCAGAAGAAGGCAGGAACCACTTTCCAAAGAGCATGACTTCTGACTTCCTGCAGTTGACCTTTGCCCCTGAAGCTTGGCCGAAGTCCTCACAGGTCTGGGCGAGTGTGTCGATGGAGCGCCGATCAGCACAGAACACCGTCACGTCGTTCATGTAGAGTGAGCACTTGACCTCCCGTCTATCCAGTCCTGGTCCGGTGATCCCTCTGATCTCTGGGTTCCGTCTGATGCTTCGGGCGAAGAGCTCTATACAACAAACAAAGTAGAGGTGAGAGAGGGCAGCCTTGTCTGACCCCAGACAAAATTGGAAAGGGGTCAGTTTTCCAGCCATTTACCAGCACCAAACTAGAAATGTCAGTGTACATTATATCCACATACGAACAAAACATTTCTCAAAGACCAAACCTGCGCAGAGCTCTACACATAAACTCGTGGGAGACATGGTCAAAGGCCTTCTCCTGGTCAAGACTGACCAGGGCCGCGTGCACACGGCGGCCATAAATGTACTGGACCGTGTCCCGGACAAGCGCAAGGCTGTCCGCAATCCTGCGACCAGGAATGCCGCAAGATTGATCCGGGTGGATGATCTGTCCGATGACAGACTTCAGCCTGTTGGCCAGAACCTTGGCGAGGATTTTGTAGTCCACATTCAGAAGGGATCGGACGCCAATTTTTAAGATCTGATCTCTCCCCCTTCCGCTTATACAAAATCGTGATCATCCCCTCCCTCAGCGATGGAGGCATTCTGCCCTCCACCACCATCTCCTCATACAGCTCGAGCAGGTCCGGGCCCACGAGATCCCACAGTGCTAGATAGAGCTCAACTGGGAGACCATCGCAGCCCGGAGTCCTGCCTCGCCTAAAGGATTTAGCGGCAGAGTGCAGCTCCTCCAACACCAAGGGGGCATTGACGGTTGATGAACCTGCAGGATCAATTTGGTTAGAGATACCTGACAGGAACCTGTCAGCCGCCTGTGTGTCCGTTTCTTTCGGGGAGTAGAGGTTGGTGTAGTAGTCGCTGACCACTTGGATCACAGCCTACTTCCCCTTCTGGAGTGTTCCGGTCTCGTCACGCAGCTCTGACAAGGGTGTGTGTCCTGAGTGAAGTTTCCTGAAAAAGAAAGAATTACACTTCTCACCTTTCTCAAGATTCTCCACCTTGGCACGGAAGGCAATGTGCCTGGATTCTTCCTCGAAGTGTCCTTTTAGGCTCTTCTTGGTGTCCTCCAGGTCCTGCCTAATGTCCCAGCCACAGTGATGAAGGTCCTGCAGGGACTGCAACTGACGCTGCAGTCTCCTGAGTTCCCTCCTCCTGGCACACACACGCTGGCGTCCCCTTGCCTTGAAAGAAGCTACGCAGCTTAACCTTCACAAACTCCCACCAATCACTTACCCTTCCGAAGAATCTTTTCCTCCGTCCAGGTGGCCTAGGCCTCCCGGAGTTCCCCCCATCAATTCCTAGTTTTCCAGCAGGGTGCTATTCAGCTTCCAGGAACCCGGTCCGCGGGCAAAGCCCTCGCCCAGGTCACCTCGAAAGTCAATAGCCCTGTGCTCAGAGAAAAAGCAGGGGACCATGGAGAACTCACGATGCTTGACTGTTCTTGAAGTGAGCACAAAGTCAATCCTGGAACACACAGATCCATCGGGTCGGCACCACGAATAGTTCCCTTTCCCTATGGATCCCACAGCGTCCTGCAAGGAGGCCTCCGAGATCATCTCCTTGAGCAGCCTAGAAGTAGCATCAAGTTTTGCGTATATGCTGGAGCTGCGCCCATCCTCCTCAATCGGACAGTTAAAATCACCGCCGATCACTACTGTTTTGGTGGTGACGAGTTGGGTCCGCAGGGTGTGGAAAAGTTCCAGCCGCGCATTCTTGTCTGGGGGAGGCGTACACGTTGATGAGCCTAACTGGCTCTTCCACCCACGAGCCGTCTATGACCAAAACCCCTGACCAGAATGGCTACTCCTGCAGACTTGAAATCGCCACCTCTGGACCAGTAGGAGGGACCAAGGGTATCCTTGATACTCCTCACATTAATGGAAAAGATTGAGATCTCAGCCATAATGAAAAAGGGTATGAGGGTCTAGTTAACAAGGGTCCAAACTTACCTCCCCGGAGGGGGGGTGGCTCTTCCGTTGCATCTTCTGCCTGTCCTGTGTTCTGGGCCAGGCCCAGCTCCTCAAGGACAGACTTCATCATCTGAGGGCTGATGTGGACGTTGGGGAGGTCATGCTCGGGGTCGACCACGATCTCCTCTTCCTCCTCCTCCCCTGCAGACTCTAGGTCCTCCACTACTTGCTCTGGTCCATCGCTATCGCGCTGGACCCCGTTGGGCCTTTTGGAGGTGGCGGGTTCCTCAGCTGTTGGGCTCTCTGGTTTCCATTTCCGGCTACGGCTTCCTGTTGGGCCACTGGTGGGGGTGGAGGGAGGTGGGAGGGTGGGGGAAGTCCTCCAGGGAGGACAGTTTCGGGGGGGGGAAGGGCTCCTCCGGCACAGAGGGGGTGGGTGGGGGTGTGCTTGAGGTAGGGGGTGGGGCAGGGGAGGCAGGAGTGGACTTAGCTGTGGCCTTTCGAGGTTCCTTTGGATTCTTTGGTTTTACCGGCAGCTTCCTCCCGGTGCTGGAGAGTGGTTTACCCTGGCTCAGGGCTCCAGCGTAGGTCCGGGTCCTCTGGGGGCAGTGTCTGAAGATATGCTCTGCCAATCCACAAAGGTTGCAGGCTTTGGACCTTGGACAGTCCTTGGTCTCGTGGCCTGTAACCCTACAGAACCTGCAAGCAAGCTCTGTACAATCCTTACCTATGTGTCCCAGCTGCCCACACTTGTTACAGTTGTAGGGTATGCCGGGGTAGAAAAGGATTCCTGCGGATGATCCCAGGGAGAAGAAAGGCTGCAGGTGCTGGATGTCCCCTGAAGGGTCTTTCCTCAGTTTGCAGAGCACAGACCACTTGCCTATCCAGAAGCCGTTGGCATCGAAGATTTGGATCAGGTCCTTCACCACGGTGCAGAACCTCTGGAGGTAGGTGGCTATGTCCTTTCCACTGGTATGGGGGTTCCTCATGGCCACTGTCACCCGCTTTTCGTCCCGTGTTATGGGGCAGTTCGCAGCGAACTTCCGGGAAGGGGATTCAGGGCCACTGGTCTTCACCATCTCCCAGTATCTTCTGCAGACCTGAAATGACACAAAAATTATAAAGAATATACCTCTTGTGAAGGCCTGCACAGAAAGCGTCTCCGCTTTGCTGAACCCCTGTTCCAGAATCATCTTTTTTCCGAAGATCTCCGGGGTCATGTCAGGGACTTTTCCGTCCACCTCCTTCAGCTGCAGTACGACCGTCTGCTTCATCCAAGGCTCCAGTGCTGGGAGCCCGTCTGCAGGCTGGTCTGGCTTGGCTGGTCCTGGTCGGCTGGTGCCAACGATCCTACCAGGCCGAGCAGAGGGTACCCCACAAGGACCAATTGGCTTGGATAGATGCAAGTGGTTCTCAACGTCCTAGCTGTGAAGCAGAGGCACCCATAAGGGCTAAAGTTGATACTACACTTGATCTTGGCCAAAAGGCCAGATATACTGCGGCAGAAGGGCTCGTCCAGGCAAAACCACGTACCTGTATGTTCTCCTTTAAGAGGCGGCCAGCGGGGATACCCGCGATCGCCTCACGGGGAGGAACAACGGGGAGATGCTAATGTAAACAAGCATCTCCCCGTTCTGCCTAGTGACAGTGTCGCTGGATCTCTGCTCCCTGTCATCGGAGCAGAGATCAGTCACATGTCACACACAGCCATGCCCCTCAGTTAGAAACACGTCCCTAGGACACACTTAATCCCTACACTGCCACCTAGTGGTTAACACCTTCACTGCCAGTGTCATTTACACAGGAATCAGTGCATTTGTATAGCACTGATTGCTATATAAATGACAATGGTCCCAAAAATGTGTCAAATGTCCGATGTGTCCGCCATAATGTCGCAGTCACACTAAAAATCGCTGATTGCTGCCATTTAAAAAAAAAAAAAAAATAATAAAAATGCCATAAAACTATCCCCTATTTTGTAAATGCTATAACTTTTGCGCAAACCGATCAATAATCGCTTATTGCGATTTTTTTTTTTTTTTTTTTTTTTTTACCAAAATATGTAGAATACATATTGGTTTAAACTGAGGAAAAAAAATTATTTTATATATTTTTGGGGGATATTTATTATAGCAAAAAGTAAAAAATAGTGCTTTTTTTTTTCAAAATTGTCGCTCTTTTTTTGTTTATAGCGCAAAAAATAAAAAGCGCAGGGGTGATCAAATACCAGCAAAAAGCTCTATTTGTGGGAAAAAAAGACGTCAATTTTGTTTGGGAGCCACGTC